>NC_056745.1:1417041755-1417211755 GCF_019279795.1 Protopterus annectens
CAGCATCAAATGTTGCATAATTTACAATGTATTGTCCTACCAGCACCAGCTAGAATCATGCTTGTTTTAACTGCCCCTATTGTGACTCAAGTGACACAGGTTCTTGCTGTATGAGAGTTGAGACTAGGTAGGAAAATTCTGCAGTAGATGCTACCATGGCTTTAAGTGATGTCCACATAGCAAATCCAATCAGTATGGATACTCACACAATCAGGAGTTTGCTGATCATGAAATGACCTTTATCAGGGCAGTTTATTTC
Source organism: Protopterus annectens (assembly GCF_019279795.1). Lineage (NCBI taxonomy): Eukaryota > Metazoa > Chordata > Ceratodontiformes > Protopteridae > Protopterus > Protopterus annectens. The sequence continues at coordinate 1,417,042,015 of NC_056745.1, forward strand.
ATTGACTTTCCAAGTCTTTGAGGGGTCCAGCAACTAACAAAAACCCTGTCTCATTGGAGTTATGGCCCTCATGCAAAAACTCCTCAAGTTCACATCCTAATGTAAGCATCTGAATTGACCTGAAGGATTCCAAACCACTGATGAAGAAGCATTGTTTTTTGCTAAGTCACACTCTGAAGACTCCAACTTCTGTAAATTTATTTTACTGATATAAGAGCATGGAGGATGGTCAACATATCCTACCCTATCATCCAAGAGACGGACATAGGAGACATCACAATAATCCACAGTCTCCTTAAGTATTGCAACTCCTGGTGGTCATCCGTAAAGATGCCATTAGAGTGGCATGGGACAGCCCTAATACAATGGTCTCAGTGCACAGGAAGTTGTATTTTTTGTTTTGCCTTTCCAGAAATGGGTTTGTCTGGTACCAGATACACCAGTTGGACCTCATTGCCAATATAATGGCCATCAGATGCACTCCCACATCCCAGAATTAAGCCATTCACCAACCTGACAAGACACACAAAGTGATGGATAATCTAGGGAAGCATGCCTTCTAGTCATCAATTTTGTTATTGAAGACACTCGTGCATGGCTCACATGAGTTATTTTCAAAGGGATCTAACAGACCAAATGAGTCATGTGCCCTAGAACCTGCAAGATGGAGAGTAACAAGAAAGAATTAAGGCTCTGCTTCCCTTTCACATCCTTTACACTAAGTCATATGATCCATCACATCTCTAACATGGCTAGGTTTTGAGGCATTGCTGTGGTTGTTGCTATAGTGAAGCACTAGAATGCCTGCTCCAGTACATCAAATTTGTGAAAAGCATGAAAGCAATTTTCATCGAGTCTCCATTTGCCTGTCCACTCCTAATTGGTAAGGAAATCACCAAGCATTCAGAAAATCTGGAAAGTCATGTAAGACCCTCACAGCTGTGAGATTAATTTTCAACCTAAATGAGAATTGTTTTAAGAAGAATAAAGATGAGACACTGTTAGATGTGGTCCTTGTGTGGAGCACAGCAACTTCATTGTGGGGAATGGTAAGGTACAAATGGCAGAGCTCCTTAAATAACTTCAGCAATGCATGTCAAGGCAAAGGAAATGTCTGTCAATGAGATGATAGCAGTCAGGTAATGAATTGCCATTAGTGACCCTGAAGCCTTACCTTGTTTCTCCCATCTGGAGGCTATCTGAGGAAGGTTGTCTCTCCACACAGCCAATGGGTTCAAAGTCACTTAGGACAAATGGATAAGGGACATAGTATTCAGAAGTTTCAAAATCCCCCTCTATAATTTAATAATTACAGAAGTCCATGCCAGATATCCCACCCCATTGAAAAGTTCAGAAGTTTCAAAATCCCCCTCTATAATTTAATAATTACAGAAGTCCCTGCCAGATATCCCACCCCATTGAAAAGTTTAGGCAGCACAAGAGTTCATAGACTTCCTAAAGAAAAGAGATGTCCAAGGGGTCCTATCACCACAGAGTCAAAGGTCAACCCTCAAGGTTGTTTTTGGTGCCATAAAAACTCAGGGGCTCAAATTCAAGTGGGTTTATCTAAATATGTTCACAAAAAAGAACATACTTCCCGTGGTCTCAGTGCTCTTGATCCTCCTTTTACTATCACAAAAAATTGGATAGGTGTTTTGACACTTTAAAGATGACTTTCTCAATGTAAAATCTGATGAGGAGTCAAGGATTTTCCTGCACTACATCGGAGCAGCCAATCCCTCAGTTAAGATGCTCATCCTTCAGTCTCACCAAAGCTTCATGTGTGTTCACCCAGTGTATGGTGGTAGCAGCAACTCATCAGGGTGTAAAAGAAACCAAGGCTTTTCCTTATGTACATGGCTGGCTTTTGCCTGAAGAATCCAATAATCATTAGTGGAACACAACAGAACAGATGTGATAATCAGTCAGGCTGCTCCATTTGCTGGACATTGCCATAAACATATCAAAGTCACCTCTTCTTGCTCAGTCAATAAATGTTTATTAGTGCATTTTCTATGACATACAATATAAAACACTGAGTTAAAACAATGCACTGCAGGTAGTGGCATGGCAAATATTGTTATGCCAGTGTGCACAGTAAGCTACATTCTCAAACACTTTCTTCCCCATCTCCTTTACTACATCCAGTTAACTATCTCCTTTACTACATCCAGTTAACTATCTCCTTCACTACATCCAGTTAACTATCTCCTTTACTACATCCAGTTAACTATCTCCTTCACTACATCCAGTTAACTATCTCCTTTACTACATCCAGTTAACTATCTCCTTCACTACATCCAGTTAACTATCTCCTTTACTACATCCAGTTAACTATCTCCTTCACTACATCCAGTTAACAATCTCCTTCACTACATCCAGTTAACTATGACCCATAAAATACTATATGAACCTGAGAAAACACCTGCCCCACAAGTATTTCTTCCAACTTATCCCACTAACAGAACCCTATGGTACACTAACAAACATCACATAAAAATCAATATAACCAAAAACCAAGCTGGAGATTCCCTCTTCTCAAATTTTATAGGTAAAATCTGGAATGCACTACCAGAAAACATTACAATGGTTACATCACTAACCCAGTTTAAAACAATACTAAAAAGCCACTTATTCAATAAATGGCTGTGTCCTTGCTCTGCACCAGACTAACCTCCCCCTCTGACTATGCTACTACTTTGTTTCACTTACTGGTCAATCCATCCCCTCTGTCTATTCTGTTGACTATATCTCTCTGCAAACTACCACTCCATAGTACTATAACATTGCAGAGCTGATGGCATATTAAGACTTGACAATTCAACTTCTTAGTAAACCTGTGTTTAGAATCTGTGTTATTGTCATATTGGTCTCTCTGTTTTCTTATACTGAAAGGTTTAATGATACAATGTCTCTACTTATTGTTTAATCTTCTGATTCTATTTATTAGTTTAAGAATGACTGTGTATTAGCTAAACTTTGATATTCTTTAACTATTCTGTATGTATAACTGCTTGTCCAGACTGTCTCTAGATAGTATTTTAACTTCTGTGCCCTATATATTCCACTTATTAATTGTATTTCTGTATGTTTCAGCGTGGAGCTTTTCTCCCTGGGCTTCCGTTGAAAAAGGACATGTGTCCAGACTGACTTTCCTGGTAAACAAATGTAAAATAAAATAAAATAAACTTGGGTTATATGACAGCCTCCATGGTCCCCATAAATGGCGTTATATGAGTGTATTGCACTGGTCCCTCAGACCTCTACAGCTTCAACAGCAGCACTCCACACAGCATTACGTTAACATGCTGATGCATGCATGGCCTTCACTTGTTTCTCCACACTTGCTCCCTCAGTTTAGAGTTAGAAATGCAATTTCAGAGTCACCAACCCACTCATGTTATCACTATGGTTATGTATGTCTTAAGGTGGTGTGGGCAATTGCAGGATAAAATTACAGAAGCTCTTAATCCCCTCAAGAGTCCCAAAAGCATATATCAGACAAATTATTGCACATAATAGACTACACCTTGATGGACTTATTTACATACCCTGCTAACATAAGAAGCCATATATTCTTTTCACTGTTTCAGGGTTCCAACACCACAACCATATATGGCTTGAGAGGAAACATGCTCAGAAAGCGTGTTTTACACCTATTCTTCATTACTTCTAATCCTCAAGATGCTTCAAAAGCCCAAACTACACAGGACCAAATTAATACTGGCTGTGCCATACTAGTGAACACAATTTTGACTTTCAGTGGTGGACCCATTGATTCTGGAGTTGCTACTCAGGCTGATTCCATTCAAAAGTTTGATTTCTCTCCCATCTGGGAAGGATCATCCAAATATTAGTGCCTTCAAACTGTGTGGCTTCTCCAGTTTGAAATACAGCAAACAATCCAGACTTCACAGATAAGACTAGAGACATTTTTTCATCCACAAGGAAAATCTACAAAACAAAAATTGCACAGGGTCATTCACTTGGCTAGGACAGAAGAAATACTAGCACAACAAACTCTGTTCAGCACATGTTCAGCTCTATTCAGCTCATTCAAACATAGTTTTCATTCCAATACCGTGTACCTTTCATCATTGTTACACACGTATTTAACATTACCTACATCAACATTCCATATTAAGTAACACATGTAGAGCACCACACACAAACAATGGGTTTTAAAGGAAAAGAAAATTACTCTTTGTATATAATAATGTTATACAGCAGTTAGCAGATAGCCGCTTTGGTTCTCATAGTTGAAGAATGGTAACTGACAGTTCACATTCTACGTCAAAAACTGAAGAAAATCCCATCAGTTGTATTGATATGCTGATCATCACATGAATAAGCTTTCACCCGATGTGCAAAAGGCAGCAATAGTGACATAAACATGAGTAATCACTTATTTTTTTTTACTCAAATGATTTTTATTTTGATGAAATAACACAATAATTTAATACATTCATAGCATTCAATAATTATTTACATTCAGCCTGACTAAAAGGATTCAGATAAAAACATTTAAAGTTAAATAATAAGTTAGTATATAAACTATGATAGTTAGGAAGAGTTTGGTTCCATCTGTAGGGTATTAATCAAATTCAAAACTTTCCTCCACGGACTATTAACCATTGGCTTAGGAAAAGTTCTTAACTCTTTAGTTCTTTTCTCCATTAGTATGCATTTCTTCAGTGATGATAGGAATTCATCTATTGTGGGTGCTACATTAGAGTTCCATCTTCTAGTTATACATTTTCTGGCTATTGCTAACATCGTCCACAACAAATACAGGCCATCTTTCTTTATATTATTACTATTAACAACATTCAATAAAATTAAAGACTTTGTCAAAACAAATATATCGCATTTATATCACGTTATCGAAAGATGAAAATAGTGAACGCTATTTCATCGGCCCCAAAACATCTAAACAAGAAAATATCGAACATCAGAACAGCAAATTTTTTTCCCATAGAAAAAATTTGCTGCTCCGAAACACATACACACAACACAAGCACATCAAACAAGCAGCAACCACACACATACACTTAAATTCCTATATCTAACACTACACTAAACTAAACATACACTACTGTCTACCCACCTACCTTAACCCAAACCCTAACCCTAAGGTCCGTCACTGTTGCACACTTACCTAACCTGTGCCCTAACCCTACCTCACTTAAACCGCCCCTAACCCTAAAGTATGTCACTATCGCACACACACCTAACCCGCTCCCTAACCCTAATTCACTTAACCCGCCCCTAAACCTAACGTACAAACAATCGCACACTTACCTGAACCCAACCTGTAACTTTCCGCCACACCGCTAAGAATAGCAAAGCCACAGAAATGACCAACCGAATTCTTTCCGAGGAAAGAATTTGCTGCTCTGCAGCTTCACTATTCTTAGTGTTCGCTGAATAGTGTTCGATATCAGAACATTCAAAGTTTTAATACTTCGATGTTCTAATATAGACCCAATATATCAGTATAGATACCTTGAAGAAATTTGTTAATCTCATTCCAATATGGTTTAATATTAGTACAGACATAAAAAATATGAGATCAGTCAACATTAGTGGACAGATGACATCTCCAACATAACTTGTTGTTTGAAGGGTTCATTTTTGAGAGTTTCTCAGGTGTAAAAAAAATGATCTGTGTAGAAATTTTGAATGAAAAAACCCTCCAGAATTCTGAATAAGAAGTTAGTTTAACTGAATATAAAATATTTGTTTTATCTTCCATTGATAATGATACTTGAAACCTTTTAGTTAGGTATTGCCAGTAAGAATCTTTAGGAGCTGTCTTATAGACAATTAAAGTGTTATATAGATATGATAATTCATTCTTAACATTGATATTATTATGTAGAATTCCAAAAATCCAGTTTATAATTTTTGATATGGTTTTGAAGGCTGAGTTATGTATTATTCTACACAGATCCTTAGTGTATGCTGTGCACTCTGAATAACCAACCAGTCATTAGGAGATAGGCCATAGGTTGACAATATACTTTGTGTGTTCAAAGCTTGTTGGTTTTCAATACATTGCAACCAACAAAATAGGTTACTGTTTCCCATAAACCAAAAATCTCTCTATGTGTTTTATCAGGAATATTCCTTGTAATAGTAAATGGTATTAAAAATCTATGCCACAGTTTTATATCTAAATTTGTGTTAATGAATTTTCTAAACATATCAAAAATATTGTTTATTAGTGTTAGTTTAGTTAATTTTTGTTGTACTATGTAAATGTAAACTTAAATAGTGCCATATCTTGTTATCTTTGTCAGTTACTAAGCATTCTTTGATAAACAATTTTCATTTATTAATATAATGGAGTGTAACTGTTTCCAGTTGGAAGAGTATCTAGGATTTATCCAATTCATCACTATTTTAATTATAGATGCCTTTATATAAGTTTCAGTCTCTTGGAATTTTAACCCCCCCCCCTTTTTCCCATTTTCTGATATGATGAGAATATGCCACTCTATTTCTTTTGGGGTACCACAGGAATTTCATCAGAGTTGAAGTGATTTCTTTAAGGATTTTCTTTCCTGGTGGCAGAATAAAGGCTTGTGCTATATATAATATTTTAGGTAACAAAACCATTTATATCATTTGTAACTTATCGTCAAATATTATAAGCAAATTATTCTATTTGCTTATTAATGTCTTGATTAAGGCTATTGCTTTAGCATAGTTAAGCTGTAAAGTATCCTCTATATTCTTACCTAGGAATATTCCTAAATAGTCTAGAGTTGAAACTTGGTTTCCAATAATATGATTAACTGGAACCTTTATGTTTTTTTTTATTTGATAATAAATATTTTGATTTAGATTTGTTGAAGGAAAGTCTTGAGATTTTTTGAAACTTTGTTGTTACTATATCCACTTCACCTAACACTTCCTTAGAGTTGGGTAAGGTAAGAAAGACATCATCAGCAAACATCATTATTTTAGATATATATTGTTCATATATATTTATAGTGCCGCGGTGGTGCAGTGGTAGCGTTATTGCCTTACAGCAAGAGGTTCTCCCGTTCGATTCTCGGCTGGAGTGTGGGGAGTGCCTTCTGTGTGGAGTCTGCATCTCCTCCCCGTGGTTGGCTGGGCATTCGAAAGACATGCATAAATGGGCATGCCTTCATTGAAGGTTGAACGTCGAGCTGGCACCACGGCGTTTGTTAAAATCTACTGTCAATCATTAGCGGACCGGAGTTCCGCTGTGGCAACTCCTAACTGGGAAAAGTCAAAAGACAAACAACAACAACATTGGTCATATATATTTATACCCCTTATCTTTGGGTTATTATGTATTAAAATGGCAAATATTTCTATGGCCAAAGCAAATACGATAGGGGACATGGGACATCCTTGTCTAGTACCTGTAGTGATTCGGATTCCTTTGGAAGTAAAGGGAACTAATTTGACATATGCTAGATTATTTTCATAGATTTTCTTTATCATTGTTATAAAAATGGGGGAAAATCAAATAACTGTGACTTTAAATAAATAACCCCAATTTAAGGAGTCAAAGGCCTTTTGAATATCTAGACCTATTATCGATGCTTCCTGGTTTCCTCTATTGAGGTAATTTATTAGTGTTTATACTCTTTTAATATTATCCTGTGTATGCCTGTTATGTATTAAACCAGTTTGGTCTTCATTAATTATTTTAGATATGGGTATTTTCAATCTATTGACCATAATTGACATAAATAGTTTATAATCATTATTGAACAAAGAAATTGGTCTATATGAGTTGCAATGATTAGGGTCCTTATTCTCTTTTAATATAATGGAAATTAGAAAATATCTCCAAGAAGGAGGAATATTTGCTAATGTTTGAACATCAAGAAAGGTTTTATGTAGTAGAGAGATTATAGAAGAAGGGAACAATCTATAACTTTCTATAATTAAGCCATCTGTTTCAGGTGCTTTATTAGACTTACTTCTTCTAATCCCATCTATAATTTCCTTTTGAGAAATATGTTTTTGTAGATCTAACTTAAGTTCCTCAGGAATACTTGTTATGTTGGGAACTATATTCTCTAACTTCTCACATTCATTTGTGCCTATTTTATCATTATGATGCTCTGCATAATGATAATTAAAAGCCTCCAAAATGTCCCCTATGTCTGAGACTTTTTTCCTTTTCCCTTCATGAAAGATACTATCAATGTTACTAATTTTTTATTGTATCTTAACTCTCATAGATAGGTTATGAAGATGCTTAGGAGAGGTAGCATAAGAATTTAATTTTAGTTTTTCCATTGCTAAACATTGCTAAATTAGTTTTATGGGATAATATTTAATTGTATTTCTTATTTACTTCTTCTATTTTCTTATTATTATCTGTAGCAATTAAGTTTTTATTAGATTTAAGAGATAATATTTGATTTTGGACTTGCTGTAACTCTGAGTCCCATTCTTTAATTTTATTTTTGTACCAGCTAATGGTTTTACCATATAGATAGGCCTTAAGAGAATCCCAAACCATAATTACATTTGCTTCAGGTTTATAATTAATCTCTAAGAAAAGCTGAAGTTCAAAAGTTATCCAAGATTTAAAGTCTTTAATTTTAGTGATATATGAAGGAATACTTGAAGTAATAACTAATTGATTGAATTCCAAGTGTATTGTTAACAACAGGGAATTATGATCTGAAAAAGGACAATGTTGTGCTGAAAAATTCAAGATTTTTGAATAAAGATCTTGTGAGATATAAATTTTATCTGTTCTAGTTTGGGTACCATGTCTATTGTCTTGGTGTGAAAATAGTAAATAATTTGGTTCCAAAGCATTAAAGGTGTCTTTTAATTTAAACATTTCTATTCATTTCTTTAAGTGCTTGGCTGAGGACGATAGTCTAGGAGATTTCTTATTGGTAGTTTCTGTAATATCTATGATACAATTGAAATCACCTCCTAGTATAATATTACCTTTAGAAGTAGTTGTAATAAAGTCTAAGTGTTTCTTAGCTAGTCCAACCCCCATACCTGGGAACCAATATAGATTAACCAGGGTCCAAATTATATTGTTAAATTTAAGTATAACTAAGGCCATGAGTCCATCATTATCTACATATTTGTAAATAATTTGGGGATTTAAGAAAGTCTTTTCCATAAAATTGTTACTCCTCTGGTCTTATTTTTATAAGAAGATTGAGCAAGTATTGTGTATTCCTTAGGGTCCCACATAACTGTGTCATTTATTTTAAAGTGTGTCTCTTGGAGAAGAACTATTTAAGCCTTGTTTAGTTTAAGATACCTTAGTAGGTTAGCTCTCTTATATGGGTTGTTTAAGCCACTAGTATTTAAGGATATCAAAGTTAAATCCATATCAGAATTCTTTAAAGATAATAAATAATAAAGGAACTTGTATAAATAGAATCCTGTATACATAATACTCTTCCTGAATAGACAACATAATTTCAGTTGTTGTATTTCTATTTATCTCAATCCAAATAAGTTTCCACATGAAAGATAAAAGTAAAACAATTGTGTCCGGCATTTTGCAACTAGGAAAACAGTTAAATAACAAAAATTTGCACATTTCACTCTGATATAAACTTTAATACACCCTATGCATGGAATGAGATACATTCCTAGTCTAGCAAACATTACTAAATCTGCTAGACTACCTATCCCAACCATCAACCTTTGTTGGTTCAAGCCCATGAAAGCAAAGTAAAAAATGGAGAATATATTATAAATTAAGAGAAAAATAGTAGTGATAAACAACTAATTAGATATTAATTCCAGTTTGGTTATAGAGATGAGTTGCATACACTATTAGAAAGATTAAACATTTATACAGCAGTTATTCACTAAGGAAGCAAGAGACATATTAGGATATATATAATCTGAGTTTAGTGCTTAATAGACTAAAGAAACAACTTTATTAACAATCTAAATGATTACCCAAAATACCTAAGCATGTCATCTGTATTAGTTCTAATAAAAACTTCAAAATGGCAGAACAAATCAAAGAATCATTTAGCATTTGTATTTACTTGCCCTTTGAATATATCTTATCATGACAAACTCCTACTAAATAAAAACTTCACAAAAATTGGCTGTTATCACATAGTGAGTGTGTATCATTCCCAAAAGATGTTAACATAGATTCTTAGAAATATTCCATAAGACATATTTGTCCTTAATTAACTCCTAAACTTTTGGAATAGCAGATGTTTAAATGACCGACTAAAATCAATAATAATTAACTGGCATCAGTTAATATGCCAAAAATTTGTAAAAAACATTATTTATATAAAACTTACTATGGATAACAGGTCTTAAAAGTGAATGACTCAAAGACAGAATTAAGATAGCGATAGCTGTAAATATCTACCACAGTAGTAGGGTAGCACTGAAACTCATAACTTGTTTGTTGTGTTATCACAATTCATAGATATTACTGAGCTCTTTTCCTATCATAAAGTGCTAATATACTAAAAAACATGACTTTATTATAACTGAAAACATTACATATGAAACATAAATAATATCTAAGATATAATAAGAAAACCAACATATTAAATGCAAAGTAATTATAGTTCAATCAAAATTATTCACACATATATTTGCTAGGATTTAGTATGGTGTTTGAGTATCCTTACAGTTGTTACCATTAGTCATAAGCATTTCCTGTAAATGTATAAGCCTATACTGAACACTTGCTAACTGCATAGGAAAGTTATTTATAAAGATCTATTTATAAAAACTCCATTATATTCACTAGAAATAGTGGCTATAATTAACTGTTTACAAGAAAAAATTAAATCTCTGTATATATTTGATCACAAAATATAGTCACTATTACAAAAGGGAACCATGAATATGTTTGCAGACAGTGTAGCTCATAATTTTTTTAATAGAAGCCTACTATGCTATATTAACCAATCAGAGACTTGACATTCACAATTAGGGTATACACATTAGATGTAATGTAATCTGATCTGCATGCATAGAATGCATGATGTCACAAGCTAAGTAAGAAAGCTTCACTTCTTAAATTTCAAACTGACATTTTCCCGCCCAGTTTTCTGACCTCACTTTAATTGTATCACAAAGTCTGCTTATTTACAGTAACAAATGCAAAGTTTAACTGTCAGATACTCCCAACCAGTAAAATAGCATTCAATATACAAGAAATCACCTCCGGACATCACAAACCATACAACACACATAAAAAAAAACAATTTCATACAACCTTTCCCATAACTAAACTCTATATAACTGTCAAATTTAGAACATCCGAACACAGTAATTTAAAAGCATTCTAAAAAAAAAACCCACACCTCTCCCATTACATAAAAACTTTCAGATCCCAGCTAAAGCTCCTAATTAATAGGCAGAACAGTCCATAAATGCATGTTATCATTCTTATTTTAAATACAAAGTCATTTTCTGAAGCAAGCACTTACCAGGAACACCAAGCACGAACTATCCATATCACAGAGACACTCAGACAGCTACAGACATCTAGCAATAAACCACTGCTGCTAAGTAGATATACAAGAGATACATACTGCTAAAATACAGGAAACATAGTGTCTCTGCCAAATTCAAGTTAAATAGAGCAAGTCCATTGAAAATGAGAGAGAAAACAATACTTTTAACATTAAACTCTACAGGAAACATAACTTGTAACCATTTAAAAACCTTGTGCCATAAAACATACAAGCATATAACTGTCAAAGAGACCTAATTTATGTCAAAAGCCAGCAAACAGCTTTTTGTTCACACAGGTAGCAATATTTATCCTGAAACAATCAGAAGTTATAAATATTAAAGAAATTAGTTAATATATACTAAATCATAGATATGCCCTGTTATCCCATGTATCCAAAATAGTTTTGATAAATTAATCTAAGCAGTGACTATGCCTGTGTAATAACTCAGAAGAACATTTAGCAGGGCAAAGGGCAATATATTATTTGAAATAATGCATGCCATCTTAAGGTCATAAAAGCAAAGATATCTTACTGTTCAGTTATATCACTCAATAAACCAGTAATATTATACTAATATACTAAAAAGCATAAACAGTTATTTAATTTGTATATGAACAAAAAAGTATAGAGATGAAAAAAGCAAAAAGAGAAAGAAAAGCAATAAGAAAAATATTGTCATGACATACCTTACTTGAAATTTTAGCAAGTATAAAACAAATTAAAAGTCCAGTTGCAGTAGATGCTTTGAGAGATTTAGTGGGAACAGCAATCTTTGACTCAGTTTTTTGTTTTTTCTTTTTAACATCAGTCCAAGAAGATTTATTAGTAACTCTCTTCAAAAAGTACATCAGTCCAAGAAGATTTATTAGTAACTCTCTTCAAAAAGTCTCTTCAGGAAATAATGTTATTGTTTTTAATAAAGACAGTGGCTTCCTCTAGGGCATTAAATGATCTCATTTCATTCTGATATAGGATTTTTATTCTGGCAGGAAAGACAAGCTGAGTTTTGGTGTTATTCTGCTTTAACAGTTTTATTAATGGCCAAGCTTTTTTCCTCTGTTCCAAAACCCTGGTAGAATAGTCATTATCAAACCTAATTGGGTTTTGGTTTAAATTTTAATGGCCTTTTCCTCCAGGCAAATTTTAGGACCAACTCCTTGTCCAAGTAAGATAGAAACTTTATGACTATTGATCTGGGAGGAGTAGAGGAGGATGTTGACACTGGCTTTCTTAAAGCTCTATGAGCCCTTTCAATACCAAAGGACAGACCCTCCTTTAAATCTAAAATCACTGGAATCCAGGTATTCAGGAAAGAAATTATATCTTCTCCTTCAGCTCTCTCAGGGATGCCAAAAATCCTTATATTTGACCTTCTTTCTCTGTTTTCCAGGTCATCCACTTTATTGAGAAGCAAAGAGTTTTGTTTGATGAGGAAATCTTTCTGGCTTTCTTCTTTATTCAGTCCTCCATCAAGATGATTCGGGGATGCCTCTAAGTGTGTTATTCTGGATTAATGCTGCTGTATAAGTTCCTTGAGATAATCTGTTTGTTTCTGACAATTTTCCTTGAGGTTTTGTAAATTCTCCTTAAAATCACCCATTTTTAGTGAGAGTTCTTGTAGAGCAGATGTCACAAGCTGCATTTCTTTTTTTTAAAGTCATGTCAGAATGAGAAGTCTTCCAAGTGCTCATCTCCACAAATGCTATATTATCCTTTATAATTTGACAGGAAAAATCTTTCCTAAGTTCACCAAAGATACTAATAATATAGTTCATACTTTCATCCATCAATTTTAAGTATTTTTGTTAAAATAAAATAAGTTATTTCCTGTTTTTTATGTTAGTTTCATGGAGCTCTGAAAAACTGCTGCTTTCAGTTTGCCATCTTGGCTCCACCCCCCCCCCCCCACTTATTTTTTTAAGCATAACAGCCTCCATGAATCAATGTACTCCAGATGTAATGTTCAAATTGTTAGTAAGATTTGTGGAGGGGTGTTGTGATCTGTTGATTACTGGTGTCTGTTTAACATTGCTTATTTTGTTATCTTCTAAAATGTTGCAACATTCTATTCAAGTGTGTGCTTTCTGACAGCTGTAGTATGGTTTCTTCTGTGGTGTCAGTAGGTAGTGCACTGCTCAAATGGAATATGATGTTTGACAGGCAGGGGTTCAAATCCACTGAGGTATATATTGCAACTGTGTGAAAAATAATTGGTAGCATGTAATAATGATCTAAGCTATCCTTCTTGGATGTGACAGTTTTACAGATAGAGGACTTTGATCTCCTAAATATAATGAAGATACCTTTCAAATATGTACTTTCTAACACTTATTGCATAACATATTTTGTGGTATCAGTAGCTAGTGCATCAGTCAAGAGAATATGAATTTGGAAGGGAGGGTCTGAAATCCAATGAGGAGTGTAAAAATCAATTGCTGAAATGTAACAATGACTTACTGAATAGATGTGCCATATTGTACTTGGATGTGACAGTTTCAGAGGTTGGGGGTTGATCTCCTAAGTTTTGTAATTCCCTTTAACCAAATTCATTCATTAACACTGTTGTTTATATCCCTTCAAATGTGTGCTTTCTAACAGCTGTGGTGTATGTTTTTCTGTGGCATCAGTAGCTTGTGTACAAGTCAAGAGAATGTGACTTAGGCATGCAGGGGTTCAAATCCAATGAGATTTATGTGGTATCAGTACAAAAATCAATTTCATGTGGTGATGACTTAGAAAACAGATATATGTGGTGTATTGTACTTGGATGTGACACTTTCATGGGTGGACAGTTTTGATTCCCTGACTGCTGAAAGCCATGGAAAAATACACACATCACAGAAAGACACATAAACTTACACACACACACACACACACACACACACACACACACACACACACACACACACACACACACTTGATGTGATATCTTGTGGAATGATTGCTTTCTGACAACTGCTGCAAAGTCTGTGACTTCTTGTGTAGCTTCAGCAGGTAGTGCATAAGTCAAGAAAATGTGAGTTAAGCAGGAGTTCAAATTCAATGAGGTGTACATTGTTGCAGTCTGACATATAATCCATGTCTTGCAATTAGTAAGTACAATGCACATTAAGTAATAGGGTTAGCATATATGTGTAAGTTACAACTTGCCATTACTGTGTAATATGTCAGTACAGTAAGGTGAGGGTTTAGATCCCCTTATTTTTGTATGCTGTTCAATAAAATTCAGTTTTTCAATATTACACGATTCCAATGCAATAGTGCTCTACTTTAAAAACAATACTTCATGGTGACATTGTCATAGCGCATACATGGGGAAAATGGGGCATCACACCTACTGAAATCATCTATCAGCAATGTAATTTGTGCAACGGTTGATGGGGGCTATTATAGGTGTCCTTAAGTAGGCATAGATGAATGACATTTTTGTTGTATAACAAAAATTGATGAAAATATTATGAGTGTGCTAAGAACTCTCTGCCATGAAAATGACATAACTGCTGATGAATGACAGCAGACTACATAGACACAGTGATAATATGTGCACTGTCACAACTTCCAAGTGTCTGTGTGGTCAGAATTTCATGTACACGTTGCATATATATATATTAGAATAAGAATCATGACCACATTATTTTTACATGTTTTAAATAAGGATCCTAGTTTAAAATGTTCCACAGTGTTCTAACACCCTCTGGGAATGTGGGTAAATTTAACTTAATGATAACTTTTTCTTTGGTGTTACTTGCTAATAAGCTAGTGTGTAGAATATCAGTTAGACTGGCAAGGGTTCAAATTCATGATGGCCGACCTTGTAGAATACAGTCATTATCATGTGCTAATAATATGCCGTACAAGTCTCATTATCATCTTCTTTTGGCTGTTCCCATTAGGGGTCACCACAGTGGATAATCTTTTTCCATTTTTTCCTATCTCTGCATCTTGCTCTGTCACACCAACCACCTGCATGTCCTCTCTCACCACATCCATAAACCTTATCTTAGGTCTTCCTCTTTTCCTGTTACCTGATAGCTTCATCCTTAGCATTTTCTTCCCAGTATACTCAGCATCCCTCCTCAGCACATGTCCAAACCAACTTAATCTTGCCTCTCTGGCTTTGTCTCCAAACATTCCAACCTGGGCTGACCCTCTAATATACTTATTCCTAATCCTGTCCATCCTCATCACACCCACTGCAAATCTTAACATCTTTAACTCTGCCACATCCAGCTCTAACTCCTGCCTTTTTGTCAATGCCACTGTCTCCAACCCATATAACATAGTTGGTCTCACTACCCTCTTGTAGACCTTCCCTTTCAGTCTTACTGGTACTCATCTGTCACAAATCACTCCTGACACTCTTCTCCACCCAATCCATCCTACCTGCACTCTCTTCTTCACCTCTCTTCCACACTCACCATTACTCTGAGCTACTGATCCCAAGTATTTAAACTTATCCACCTTCACCACCTCTACTCCTTATATCCTCACCATTCCTCTATCCTCCCTCTCATTCACACACATATATTCTGTTTTAGTCCTGCTGACCTTCAATCCTCTTCTCTCTAGAGCATATCTCCATCTCTCCAGGGTCTCCTCCACATGTTCCCTACTCTCACTACAGATCACAATGTCATCTGCAAACATCATAGTCCATGGGGACTCCTGTCTGATCTCGTCTGTCAACCTGTCCATCACCATTGCAAATAAGAAAGGGCTCAGAGCTGATCCTTGATGTAATCCCACCTCCACCTTAAATGCATCTCTCACTCCCACTGCAGACCTCACCGCTGTCACACTACCCTCGTACATATCCTGTACCACTCTTACATACTTCTCTGACAATCCCAACTTCCTCATACAATACAACAACTCCTCTCTAGGCACCCTGTCATATGCTTTCTCTAAGTCTACCAAAACACAATGCAACTCCTTCTGACATTCTCTGTACTTCTCCATCTACACTCTCAGAGCAAACATCTCATCTGTATATGCAGTACAAGTCTAAAATATGGTAACAATACAAGTATATAAGAGACACCATGCCTCAATCACCTCATGCAGTGATAGGGACAGTGGATGATGGCTTTCAGTCCCCACCCATGTTATGTGTTATGTCATGTTCTGATGTTCATTTTACAATCTTCAACACTATTCTAAACTTTCCATGATATTTGCCTATTCACACCTCTTTAGAATATGATCTTCTGTGGCATAACTTACTAATGGCCATGAATTTGCAAAATCATTTTGGAAGATCGGGGGTTCAAACCCAGGTATGTGCATTTTTCCAGTTCTTATCTCAACTCTTCCCTTCACTTAAAAATGTATTTTCAAGTTATCTAGTTAATGAGTGTTCCTCTGGTATCCCTTGCTAATACACTGTTGTGCTGAATATATATTTGATAAAAGTCAAGAGACTGAACTCAAATATGTGATTGTTTTGCCTTGAAAACAACTATTTCATTACCCTAAATGTATTTTCCAAACACCTCCTTGAAGACTGCTTATGTGGCCTCTCTTTACTAATAAACTGTTTTGGTGAATATATATTTCAAAAAGGACAAGGGGTCAAACCCAACTGTGTACATTTTGTTTGTCCTGCTATGAACTGTTCCATTTCCAGAAAAATGTTTTTGAAATTACCTTTTCTACCACTGCTTCTGTGGCATGACTTGCTAATATGGTGCTCTAGAGCAGAACAATCACATGGGCACAGAGTCAGTTTCATTCCTGAGTGCTTGTCTTTTAGTGTGGATATGTGTCGCATTATTTCTGGATTCTTCTGCCACTGATCTGATGGGCATTTTGGAGGTATAAGGACTTAATGGTTATACTGTTTTCTTTGATTTGATTAATCTATGTACTTACCCATGGGTGTGTAATGTGCTGTAGGGCACTGGCAGTTTGACTGAGGCAGTGGCTACCCTAAATAGTGTGATTCTATATAATATTGTAGTCTGGGAGTTCTGTGTTTGGTTCCCTTGATGAATATCTTTGTTTTTTGTAATCTGCCAGCACATGTGATGCATTTCAGTGGTATGTGTGTTTATGACTCCTTATACTCTGTGGTCTGTAGAGTGTCATCTTCACAGTGCAACAAGGATAAACTGGCAGATGGACTGAATTGCTGTACTGACCTACCTTGGGCAACATATTTTCATTTGCAATTACCTTCACTGTATAGTATTGGTCTACGTCTAACAGTACGCATTGCTACTAGGTATGGTGTGGGTTGTTACATCACATTACTGTATTACTGTTACATCCCACATTTCCCTTGTATATTTCACTTTCTTAAAACAGTCATATTATAGGTTCAAGGTTCATAGGTATATACTAGGCTAACAATCACCAGGGCCTTTAGAAGCCTATCTGTGCAGTCTAACCCAATTGTGTCCTTATGTATCATGGGAGTTTATTAAGAGGGAGTATGTTAGTTAGGAAGTTTCTAGAGGTTATGGAGGGGGTATGTTACCTTGGGCATTACTGTCTGCATCTGTCTATCAGAGACATGTGGGCCAGACTGGGGGTGAATTTCTGATTTCCCACCCATTGGTCAAATTTACAATTAAATAGGGTTAGGAATCTACTCTGTTTCACATAAATGGGGAGCCCGTTCCATAGACATTATGATCTACCTTTCCTTGTAATGTGTTATTATATAACTCACTTGACACTTAAACGTTCACCCTGCACATGACTACTGTTAATGACCTAGATTCCAGCCTCAGCATCTGTGTTGTTTGCCTTTCTTTTGCTTATATATTTCTATGTGTTTCTGCTGCTGTTGATTGCATTATCATTAAACAACTGTGCATGTGTACTCACATCAGCTACTGGGGTTTCTCATGGACATGTACTGTTTACTTATTATTTGTTTGTTTTATTTTATTTTACATTTGTTTACCGGGAAAGTCCGACTGGATTAGGTCCATTTACAGTGGAGGCCCGGGGAGAAAAGCTCCACAATTATAACAATAATACATGTTTTAAACAGAATTATAAGAACAAGCTAGCAGTGAAGAACACCAATAGATTTTTACATGTGGGAATCTATAGACAGACAAGACATAAATTTAAATTTATTAATGTTATATTATTATATATTATATCATATTTATATATAATTATATTATATATATATATATATATATATATATATATATATATATATATATATATATATATATCTATATGGGGTTTATATTTAGATATGGCCAATACGTGGCTTTCCGCAATCTTGATGTGAGCCAATGATGTGGCTGTAAGGAGAGTTTCCTCATTTATGCAAACTTCCTTATTGGTTGTTACACTGTGAAGGTAAATAGTGTTGAATAGGCCGTGATGTGGCTGCACTGTTATTGAATGCCTAGGGTAGTTTCTGTGCATTAAACATGCTAAACATTGTAATAAAAATGGTAGATATTACTCCTAGATGATATGTGCTTATAGAAGAGGTCTAACTATAAGAGGCAAAGCAGTGCATGCAATTTTATCTGCTCAAATCCAACAAAAAATATGAGATAATTTTGCATTTGGGCATTGTGAGATATGCATTTCTGCTGTAAGGTTAAAGTTATATGCTAAATGGTAATTTCTTTCAAATACAACAGTATTTAAAATGTGTATCTGAAGACAAGATGCTTGTAGTAATTTGTA
Organism: Protopterus annectens; assembly: GCF_019279795.1. Classification (NCBI taxonomy): domain Eukaryota; kingdom Metazoa; phylum Chordata; order Ceratodontiformes; family Protopteridae; genus Protopterus; species Protopterus annectens. Next base: position 1,417,061,151 of record NC_056745.1, read on the forward strand.
CAGATTTTAAAAAGGACTAATAATGCCCTGTATCCAGATGTTAAAAGGAGTATCTCAAAAGAGACAGTGGCTCATGAAGGAGAGTGAACCTAAGCTTCTGTTTAGAAGTTTCAAAGTTTTCATATTAAATCCTTTCAGATCTTTGAAGTTGTCTTGAGTCATTTAACTCATTAACACCTGTGTGGTATGTATGGAATGTCACACATCTATCGCCTATACACATTTTGCATTCCAGAGCATCTTCTGAAAAATAAACTTTAAAAGCATAAGACAAACAATATAAATATTTGTGACCAATAAAAGCTAATAAAACTGTAGAAATAGCAATGTTATTAGTAGGAGGTATTCTCTGAAGTGATAACAGTCAGTACATTCATAGTCTTTCCATAAATACTATAACATATTATATTGCAAACAAACTCCAAATTATATTTTTATCAATCTTTCAAAAATTATCATACATTGGAAACTGCACTACCTAGATATACATCGTTAGAATATTTTTGTTAATCAGACAAAAGCTTTCATGTGATAACAAGAAATTCCTCTATGAAAACATATGCTTAATTGTATAATTAGCAATAAAACTATACTGAATATAATTAAAAATGTGCAATCACAGTGCAAATTTCAAAGACATTTTTCTTGAAAAATATGTAAGTTTTCACCTGTCATGCAACAGTTTGCAAGTCACTTGGTTTTTGAAGTTTTATGTACATGTGGAAATAATGTTTATTTTCATAACTACTAGCAAACAGCAAGCAATACCTCAGGTATAGTGTGATATAAATGGACATTGGCAATGAATTTTCCTATTTCCCACCATAGCATTTCACAACAAGCCACTCAATAACAGGTAGGGCTCCTGGTTGTAAAAATATGACTGTAACAGCGGTGAGGAAATCCTTTAGTTTGCACAACTTATAAATAAGGGCATGGAATCTAGGTCCAAAGAAGTCATTATCCCACTGTACTCTGCCCTTATCAGGACAGTCATATAGTACAGTGCTCCCTTTGGTATGTACATGACCAGGCATATGCTCAACTAAAGTGACCTCAGAGGTTCTTTACAAAAAGAATACAAGCCGCAATAAACATGCATTATGCAGACCATGTTAAAGACCTTTCTCTGTATTCAGTCTACTATAGGTTACTGAAGGGTGACACATGCCTGGCTTACAAGGCATCCCCAAACCGCACACATATGAATCCCCTGCATGTTTGTAAGTCAAATAGTACCAGAAATACAAACTTTAAGGACCTGAATTTTATGTGTGACTTAAACAGAAAATGCTGAAGAGACAGATATGTGCCCCAGAGACTGGCCCTTCTATGGAACAGGCTTCCCATTCATGTGAAGCTCAGTTCATCCATTATCCAGTGTAAGTGCAACCTACACCAGTGGATGGGGAATAGGAACTTTACACCAGGCCTGTTAGCTATGTCCCTTATGAACAGAACTAGCCTATAAATGCCTGGCCCTCAATGTCCTATTTGGATACAGGGCATTATTAGAATTTCAGAAAAGCTTGGCTAGGCTTAGAAAGGACCCCTGGGTCGTTAGCCTAGTAACAGTCTACTTTCTGGATTTAAGTATCTTTGAACAAGGTTAAACTGTTTTTAGCTGTTTGCTGCATTATTTAAAGTTACTTTTAGTTGAATTTGATTGAAAGTTTGTTTGTTTGTTTGCTTAATTTAACTCTGTGTGTTTAGTTTAGTTTTACACAGGCATTGCTGTATTCTGGGGCTCTGGTGTCCTGTGTTGTCCATGTTGTCCATTACCTTACTTGGATAGAAAGTTTTTTTGCCAGTGGGAGAGGGGAGCCTTGAGCAGCCTACCTGTCCCTGTGAAGTGACCTCAGTACAAGAGCTGTAGTAATTGGTTGTTTTTCTAGCTTTGTTGTAGAGATTGTTTAAATCACACACACAATTAATTTTTTAGTTAGTTTTTTTGTTTCTTTGTTGTTTGTTTTGTTGTTTAATTTAAACAATGCTTGCAAACCACAAAAAACTGCTAAAAACAACAGAACTGATTTAAGCAGTTCTCTGCATCCACCACCTCAAAAAAAAAAAAAACAAACAAAAAAATGATCCCTCAAACTTCCGCCTCAAAACCAGTTTAGACCAGTTTAAGCATTGCCTTGTGTGTGCTGTAGTTCCTGTGTTTCCATCAGTTTCCATTACCTTACTTGGTAAGAAGGAAGTTTCTTTGGGCACCAATGAGCTGGGGGACCTGTGGGAGACTCCCTTGTCCCTGTAGGCCAGCACACGCTGCAGTTTAGTTGTGTAATTGGTCATTCTTTAGTTCTTTTTGTTTTTCCTGTTAAAATCCGGTTGAACTCCCTTTTGCGGATTGATTTCATAGGAGCATAGTATAGCCCAGCAGTAACACACCTGACCCTCCTCCTGCCCTTCTCATTTTCACTCTTCAAATTAAGGTCATGCTACTCATAGGTTCATTCATTCATAGGTTGGTAAGGTTGGTACAAGGCTGTCATTCTAAGGGCTATAACCATAAAGCCCTACTGGTTTTGGCACATTATTTACTTTGCTTTTCCCCACCCCTGTACAGCAGGGCTCACTACTGATCCTGGGGTGAATTTCCCTTTCTCCCATCCAATCCTCAAGGTTCCTCTGAAAGGTTAGGTATCTTGAGGCCCTTTCATGAGTAAGTAGATGAGTATGAGTGACATATACATGATATGTGCAGGAGTTTTTAGAGTTTAAGGCGGTCAGTGAGGTATTTGGGCCTTTTATTGAGGTATTTTCTGAGTTCTGTACAGCCTGACAGTTATTTGCCTGCTTCTTGAGCTGATACATACCATGATGAGGATGAGGGATATCTAAAGTGGGAATGACCCAACTGGATGAAACATGACATGATTTTGTCTGGTTGAAAACTGTGAGGAGTGTGTGTGGTGATAGTTATAGAATCCTGTTTCCTTGATTTGGTTGTGGTGATGTGGTTATTGAAGGTGAGACTTTCTGTCACCTGTGTCCCTAAGTCTCTATTATCAGTTTTTGTACCCATGGTACTGCCACCTATTATGTTTTTCAAAAGGGACTTCATTTCTTTGGGATACCCATTCTTATGGTTTTCTTTGAGCCCATGGTTCTTTTTCTGGCTTTGTCTTTTTGTGACATCATAAATTTATCTTTCATCAATGGCCCTGGGTATGATGCATCTAACAAAGGGTTCCCAGTCACTCCCCCCTCCCTATGTTTCTTACTCATAGAGAAGTAGATGCCAAACAAGAGCAGGGCTCCCCAAACTGAACTAGGCCCAGGACCCACTTGTCCAAAAGCTGGATGTGGGAGTCTGACTTTTACAGTGTGGGTTCTTTTTAAGTGTGTTTTTAGTCACCCAGCCAGCATAGGGGATTATAGGTGAAATTAAAAGTTTTATTTATGATTCTAGAGTGGGGATGATTGTAGGTGGCTTATGGTGTCCTGTATAGCTGTGTGTGGACACATGACCTGTGGACTCCACCTCTCTGAGACTCAAAGAAAAGAAGTCAATCAGGTTCAAGGTTCAGGAGAAGAGCCTTTCCCAAACTGGCAAAACTGGGTGGGGGTCAGTTGCCAATGTTTTGTTTTGTAAGGTTGATGTGATAATACCATGGCTGATACTCAGTGATGGCCTTGCAGATATGACTTGTTTGAGCTCGGATGGTAAGGTGATCCATCTCGGCAGGATCCCCTTTTGGATAACTGTGCCACTTGTAGTTTCACCACAGTGGATGGTGAGGTGATGATTGGGGCTATGATTAAACATGAACTTAGGGTGAGGTGCCAGTCCTGTTGTTTAGAATGTTGTACACGGCACAGGTATTCTTATTTCCATTCTTTATTGTGGAGTTTGTTGTTAGTATGTGTGGGGATTCAATTTGGTATTCTTGAATCTATCCAGAGAGGGGTTTGGGGGCCATTTAGGGATCTGGTGTGAAGGTATCTCCTGATTGGCAATATCCTATTTGCAATATCAGCAATGCGATTCTGATACTGAATATAGTCCATATAGAAGTTCAGATTAGAGATATGCTGCTTTTTTCACATTATTGCTATTTTTGAATGCTTTGTGGTTGTCTTGGGAGTTTCTTAATTTTTAGCTTTTGAGAATGCTTTTGGAGGCATTTTTTGAGTTTCTTCATTTTTAAGGTGATTTTTCTTTAAGGGGATTTTTTTGCATCTTGGGTTTTAAAGTCCTTTCGCCTTGTTTTTTATCCTTTGTTTTAAAACCATTTGATATGGCAATTTTGGTGGAGATTAGGATTTTTTGATTCATGGAAACATTTTGGCATTATTTTGGTGCCTACTGCTCATGTCAGTGCGGAGGTGCTTCAGTTCAGCTGTTGTTAGGATTCAGTGTTTGAACCTTCGGTTCCCGTCTGCGGCTTGGTGTCAAGCTTAGAAGTGACTATGAAGTAGCATTGCATGGGCTTTGGGTTGGGATTTTTGGTGGGGTTTTGGATGTTAAGGGGGCTGGGATGTGATTGTCAGGGTGTGACCCGAGGGGTGGTCAGAGACTATGGAGCATTGATTTGACCATGGGTATGGAACATTGAAGGATCCCCCATGTTGGAAATTAGGTGGTCTGATTATTGGATCCAGGGCGAATAACTGATAGATGATCCAGGGGTTGATTTAAAGGTGTGTTGGGATGAGTAGTTAGCAGGGACCACATGAGTAGTTTTTCCAGTAAAATCAATTGGTAGTTCTTGTTTCGTCTCCATTATGTGTTGGTTGATCCAGGAGATACTTGGTATTGGTTTGCATCTGTAGGGGGAATCTTGGCTACACTCTGGGGTTGGATTGCTAGTTTGTTAGCAAGTTGGGGTTGCACTTGGTGTTGTTATCCTGCATGAGAATAAAAGACAATATCTAGAATATGTATTGTAATATAGAGCATATTGGCACTAATCTTCACTTCCTATATTAATCAGGCTTATACCAGGGCCACTCACAATATCTTATTCACAAAGTTCAGCAAAAACTTCATCCACTTCACACACCCTCCACCACTCAGTACTGACCCATCTCATGCCAGTGCCACTACATACTGTGCAAACCCACCAACACTGCACAGCAGCATGCGGCTGTGTTTCAACTGGCAGGAACCCAGCTCCTCTCAGGACTCCATTCATCCTGTATGGAGACACAATGCATAACAATCTCACAGACAACCTACAACCCTCTCATCTCCTCCCAACCCTCCCAAATACATGTGAATTATTCACATACCTGAAACTGAGTACTCTGAACTCAACTCAGGGCTGGCAGACCCAGCAGGATGACAAACAACACCAATAACCTAACCACACAACCAACATAACCTATACCCACAAACCCAAAAAAAACACATAAAAACACCAAAAACAACCTCAAAAACACAATAAAACTTAAACTAAAACAGAGGCTCCCAAACCAGAGCACCAAAAAAACAACACCCAACAAAAAAAAAACAAAAACAATACACACACTAACTTGTGTGTCAACCAATCACAAACCTAATAGGCCAACCCCTCACCGATACACTAGTAATAAGTGACTTCTAATATGCACACACCAATGACCCGCAAGAATGCATGGATCATGGAGAGGGTGACTGAGGAACTGGCTGCCTATCGGGAGCTAGGATCCATCACATGATGGACCTCAGTCATTAAAGCAAGCAAGTACAATATGAGCCGCCCACCTCATTGTCCATGCGTGAATGACCTGAGAGGATCTCCTCCCCACACACAGAAAAGAAATAGAGAGAGCTCTCCCGATATGAGCCCCAACTTTGAGAGAAAATTGCTAAGGACACTAAAGATCAGGGGGAAAAAGAAAAAAAAAAAAAATTGGACTTCACAGATGCGCAGTAGTCCAGACTATGCTCCAGGCAGTCCAGCAGTCCAGCTAGGGAAACATGAGGACTGCAACACCAGCAGTCAGTCTCTGTCTTTGGATTATTGCGCGGGCATTTGGATTACGTTATGGAGAATGGGCAGCAAGGACAGGTACGTGTGTTAATTATTACTGTTTATTTATGCTTTGTACTATTTGAATGGTAGGGAAGTGTGTGAATTTATGCTTTGTACTATTTAAATGTATGCTGTACTGGTAGTATGGAAGTGTGTGTGTGCGTGTGTGTGTGTGTGTGTGTGAAAATGCCCCAGGTGCTCATGGTGGTGTGGTAGGGAATACCTCAGGCCTGAACCCTGTATGCAGGTGTTAAAGACTTGAGTTCACCACCATTTGTAAAAAATGCAGATTTTTGCCTTATATTTGATCTGATCTGTTCCTCATAATATCTGTGGTTTGTAAATGTTGCAATGCTTGATATTTGATGGTGTAGTAGTAGCATTGTTGCCTCACAGCTGCAGGTTCTCAGGTTTGATTCTTGGCTGGGATTCCTTCTTTGTTGGGTCGTTTGCTTAATATTTGATGGTGTAGTAGTAGCAGTGTGGGGGGTTCCTTCTTTGTGGGGTCTGTTTGCTTGATATTTGATGGTGTAGTAGTAGCATTGTTGCCTCACAGCTGCAGGTTCTGAGGTTTTATTCTTGGCTGGGGTTCCTTCTTTGTGGGGTCTGTATCTTCTCCCTGTGTTTGTGTGGGTTTGCTTTTGTGTCCTCCCATGTTACAAAGACATGTCTGCATTATTTCTTCCTGGGCCTCTGCTGAAAATTGTTTTTTTGTTCCAAGTCAGATTGTCCTGATTAACAAATGTTAAATAAAATTGACAGGCATTTGAATTTCAGACTTCAGGTTTCTGAATGTTTAACTTTTTTTTACATATTTGATGGTGCAGTGGCAGTATTGTTGCCTCATAGCTACAGGATTTGTGGTTTGATTCTTGGCTGTGGTGCCTTCTTTGTGCAGTCTCCATCTTATCTCTGTGTTTATGTGGATTTGCTCTGGTATCTTGCCATTTTACAAAGACTTGTCTACAGTATTTCTCCCTGGGCCTCTGCTGAAAATTGTTTTTGTTCCATCAGAAGTAAAATTGACAGGCATTTGAATTTCAGACTTCATAGTCTTCAGAAAATACATAGTAAAACAACTTTTTATTCTAGCAATAAATATATAGTAACACAACCTTTTATTATAGCAATTTTTTAAGTTTATAAGATGACTATTTGAAAATTTTCCTTATTTTTGGGACTGTAATACCCTGTTAGTGGCTTTGTCCAGGTTTTTTGTGCTAAGGTTGACAGCTATGGCAAGAACTGAATTCACTGAATATGTTTGAGGGCTGTATTCCCTCATTACTGGGTTTGTCCAGGTGTTTTGTGCTAAGAGGTTGACAGCTATGGTGAGAACTGAATTAATTAAATGATAGCCATTTAAGTTTCAGTCTTCCTCTCATTCACAAAACAGCTGATTAGTGGTATGTTGCTTTTGACTGTTTTGCACAGGGACCTTGTCTGTAAAATGTATGGTGGTAACACAGCATTTTTCTTTCACAAAGCAGGTGATTTGGCATAGTGGTATGTTCTGACTCTTTTGCACAGGGACTTTGGCAGTAAAATGTATGGTGGTACCGTGGTAACACAGCATTTTATTCTAGCAGCTTTCCAAGATTATACAAGCAATGTTTAATGTGTCCCTGGACCCACCCCAATAAATGTGGCTTTTTCCAGACTTGTTGAGATGCATTTGAGTAGTGAGTAGATTTTACAAGGAGCTGAGAGCTGCAGGGGAAGATAATAGCACAACAGGCTGTGTGCTTACTTTTGATGCAGAAGGTTGTTGGTTCTACTCCCATAAGGGGTGAATGCTGAAAGTTAAGATACTAATTATGAGCCTGTTATCAGTTTGCCATCCATTTCCTATTGCAATATTACTAGCTTATTTTTAATGTAATTTAGGCAATTTATTCCACAGGGGCATCAGACACTTTATTGTTCGATAAAACCATGAAATATAAAGGTGATTGCTAGCACCAACCTCTTCATTACAGATTTATTTAACGTGGAATTATTTAGATGACTTTTTTACTACTTCAGAGATTGTGCATATTTACTGATAATGGTGGACTGTAGAATTGTGCATATTTACTGATAATAGCGGACTGTAGAAGTTTGAGTAGACTTTTATGATGGAAATGTTCTGAGTTGGACAGTTTTGTTTCATTGTTTACTGGAAAAATGTTCAAAGCAATAGGAAGGTGTATCAAAGAGCACATGTATGTTTCATATGCAAGGGGCCTATGATTTGAAAACAGCCCAGAATTAATTTTTATCTGCCACGAGTAAAATGTATTTTCTTTGAATGTGGATTTTAATGTTGTTTCAGTGAATGTGAGTTTCAAGGGCAGAGAAGGTTTAATGCCAAGTTTGTTATGTCTTAGTGTTTGTGCTGTAAAATGCAAAAATAAAACTTTCAAATGAAGTTCAAATCATCATAGAAGTAAATCAGTATGCACATTAGTGTTTATGGTAAATGGAGCGCAATAGCAAATTAACGGATCATTGGAATGGCTGCAGGGAGGCTCCATTCGACCAGGGTTTTGTGAGGGGGAAGGGCGGCAAACTTAGACAGCCCCAGCTGAACCATACCTCCCAACTGTCCAGATTTTCAAAGAATGAATAGACGTTTTGCTTCTTATTTTTGATTTGTTCCTCATAAAATTTTGTGGTTTTCTGGCAAATCATTTAGGAATTAAGTCACTAAATAATGACACACTTAGTTTCAGACTTCATAACTTTCAGAAAAATGCATGCTAAAGTAAGACCTGTTCTATCAACTGTCCCAGTTTATAGAAGAGCATTTTTTAGTACTGCTAATATGTTCCCCCCAATATATTTGGCCTTGTCCAGATTTATGTCCCAGTTTATACAAGAGCAATTTTTAGTACTGTTTATATGTTCCCCCAATATATCTGGCCTTGTCCAGATTTATTGCATTAACAGGTTGAGAGGTACATGCAAATAAATTGCTTTATAGAATTAGGCATAGCCAAACCTCTGAACTGTCCCTGATTTTGACTCAAAATGTTGCTCTTCCCCTAATGATCCCTCCAAAAATAGCAATTTTGGAAGAAAACATGGAGGGTTTATAATTAAGAAATAACTGTAATAATCAGATTACTTTTATTTCAGAAATGCATGTAGATTATTTTATTTTGTCAGCTGCTCAAGTTAGTAGTACTAATATTAAAGTGTCCCTTCTTTGACAGGTTCCCAGCTGTATTGTGTTGCTATTTTATATTTTTACATCACATTTTTTGGTCCATTTTTCAAAAAATTGTATTTTTTTGGCAAATTAGTGACAAATAATTAAAGACTGAAGTTAGAAAATAATGACAGACATTTGAGTTTCAGATTTCATACCATTCAGAAAATTCATACTAATGCAAGACCTCTATTAGCTTTCTAAGGTTATAAGAGCGATATTTTAAAAATTGTCCTCATTTTTGGGCCTTTGTCCCATTTCTTTGTATGGCTTTGTCCAGATTTCTTGCTCTGAGGTTGATAGGTGTCAGGGCCATCACAAGTCAGCCAGAGACATTTCAAACTGTCACATACTTGTTACACCCACTCCCCCATGTAGTGACTCTGGATGTAAGCAAGGCAAGGAGTAGTTATGCAGTGTAAATGTGCAGAGAATCCCACCCATCCAAGGTAGACACAAGTACTAGAGTGGCTTTTCATCTGTCCTTGATTTTTGCAGAATGGTCTGGTTTCTGTCATATTTTTTGTACTGTTGATTTATGCTTATTACTCAAAGTGCCTGTTGCTTTGTGTTTAAGTAGCAATACTTTAATGACCATCAGGTAAGCTTGGCTGAGATTGCAAGATGCAAGTAAGCTTTAATAAGCATACTGTTAAAGAATTGCCAACATTGAAAGCCTTTCTGTTGCCATGTAGAGAATACTTAACAAGATAATGTATAAGCCTTGGGTATTGAAATGCATATGCCAGTATTTGTAATAAAGGACAGAATTACATTATTTTAAGAGTCTCATTACACTTGGAGACTTACAGACATCTCTGCAGGCTTTAACCATAAACCGAATGCCAATCGTGTGGTCTATAACCTGTACAGTAATCCTTTTAAGCAATGTATCTTGAGCTTATTTCTTGTTTGCTTTTCATTTTTGACTTTGATCATGTTTTCCCCATGAAACAAGTAGATGTCAGGCAGCATGTCTTTTTTTGGATAAGGATCATTTTTACAAGTGGGGGCATCAGAGATTTCTACTTTCAGCATGTTACTTGTTACTTTAATAAAGCTGAATATAAATTATAATTAGAACTGCAGTGCAAGAAGTGGTTTGAGTTGAGTGCTGCTTGTTTTTCTTATACTTGATTTTGACTGGCATTCCATTAATGTATTTAAAAAAAGTAATTTATTTCTTCATGCCTCACAACCTTTTTTGTTTCCATCTAGATATTAAGCTGTCATGCAGCCAATGCATTGAAAAATTTTTATTCTTCTACACTTCAGTTTGTCTTGATTGACTCTCATGACAACTGTTTGGCACCCAGTGCAGTATATTTAGTTTGTGTGGTTTGCTACTACAGGTGTTTGTGTGTGTGGTAGGGAATACCTCAGGCTCGAACCCTGTACTTTGTATGCAGGTGTTAAAGACCTTAATTCCCTACCCACCACCATTTGTGAAAAAAAAACTGCAGATTTTTGCCTCATGTTTGATCTGATCTGTTCCTCATAATATCTGTGTTTTGTAAATGCTGCAATGCTTGATATTTGATGGGGCGGTTGTAGCATTGTTGCCTCGCAACTGCAGCTTCCCAGGTTTGCTTCTTGGCTGGGGTGCCTTCTTTGTGGGGTCTTTATCTTCTCCCTGTGTTTGTGTGGGTTTGCTTTTGGGTCCTCCCATGTTACAAAGACATGTCTGCATTATTTCTTCCTGGGCCTCTGAATTTTTTTTTGTTCTAAGTCAGACTGTCCTGATTAACAAATGTTAAATAAAATTGACAGACATTTGAATTTCAGACTTCAGGTTTCTGAATGTTTAAGTCCTTGCATATTTGATGGTGCAGTGGTAGTATTGTTGCCTCACAGCTATAGGTTTTCTGGTTTGATTCTTGGCTGGGGTGCTTTCTGTGTGGAGTCTGCATCTTCTCCCTGTGTTTGTGTGGATTTGCTCTGGTGCCCTGTCATTTTACAAAGATGTGTCTGCAGTATTTCTCCCTGGGTCTCTGCTGAAAATTGTTTTTATTCTGTCAGCAGTAAAATTGACAGGCATTTGAATTTCAGACTTCATGTTCTTCAGAAAATACATAGTAACACAACCGTAACACAACCTTTTATTCTAGCAATTTTCTAAGTTTATAAGATGAATATTTGAAATTTGTCCCTATTTTTGGGACTGTATTCCCTCATTATTGGCTTCATCCAGGTTTTAAGGTTGACAGCTATGGCAAGAACTGAATTCACTGAATGTTTGAGGGCTGTATTCCCTCATTACTGGGTTTGTCCAGGTGTTTTGTACTAAGAGGTTGACAGCTATGGTGAGAACTGAATTCACTAAATGATAGCCATTTAAGTTTCAGTCTTCTTCTTTTACAAAGCAGCTGATTTGGCGTAGTGGTATGTTGCTCTGTTTTGCACAGGGAGATTGGCAGTAAAATGTATGGTTCTAGCAACTTTCCAAGATTATACAAGCAATGTTTGTGTCCCTGGTTTTTGGGCTTTTGACCCCCCCCCCAATACATTTTGGCTTTTTCCAGTTTTTTTTGTGCTGCAAAGTTGAGTATTGAGTAGATTTTACAAGGAGCTGAGAGCTGCAGGGGAACAGACGTTTAGTGCTGCTTAAGTGAAGCTGGTTTGCCTTGTTAATAGCACAACAAGTTGTGTACGTGCCTTTGATGTAGAAGGCTGGGGGTTCTACTCCCACAAGGGGTGGATGCTGCTGTACTGAGAATGTATGTTCCCCCAGTATATTTGGCCTTGTTCAGATTTACTGCATTAACAGGCTGACAGGTATATGCAAATAAATTGCTTTATAGAATTAGGCATAGCCAACCTCTCAACTGTCTCTGATTTTGGCCTAAAATGTTGCTCTTCCCCCTAATAATCCCTCCGCAAAATAGCAATTTTGGAAGAAAACATGGAGGGTTTACAATTAAGAAATAACTGTAATAATCAAAGTTATAGATTACTTGAAATGCATGTAGATTCTTTTATTTTGTCAGCTGCTCAAGTTAGCAGTACTAATATTAAAGTGTCCCTTCTTTGACAGGTTCCCAGCTGTATTGTGTGGCTATTTTATATTTTTGCATCACATTTGGTCCATTTTTCATAAAATTGTGTTTTTTGGCAAATTAGTGACAAATCACTAAAGACTGAAGTTAGAAAATAATAACTGACATTTGAGTTTCAGATTTTATACCCTTCAGAAAATTCATACTAATGCAAGACCTATTCTATTATCTTTCTAAGTTTATTAGAGCAATACTTAAAAAAATGTCCTTATTTGGGGGCATTTGTCCCACTTCTGTGTATGGCTTTGTCCAGATTTCTTGCTCTGAGGTTGAGAGGTATGACACGTGTCAGGGCTATCACAGTCAGCCAGAGACATTTCAAATTGTGACATACTTGTTGCACCCCACCATGTACTGACTCTCGATGTGTCCAATCAAGGCAAGGAGTAGTTATGCAGTGTAAATGTGCAGTGTTTCTCCCCCCCCCCCATCCAAGGTAGACACAAGTACTACAGTGGCTATTCATCTGTCCTTGATTTTGCAGAAAGGTCTGGTTTCTGTCATTTTTTTGTAATGTTGATTTATGCTTATTACTCAAAGTGCATGTTGCTCTGTGTTTAAGTAGCAATGCTTTAATGACCATAATGTAAGCTTGTCTGAGATCGTAAGATGCAAGTAAGCCTTAATAAGCATACTGTTAAAGAATTGCCAACATTGAAAGCCTTTCTGTTGTTGCCATGCAGAGAATACTTGACTAGATAATGTATAAGCCTTGGGTATTAAAGGTCAGGATTCCATTATTTTAAAAAGCTCATTACACTTGTTGGAGACTTCCAGTCATCTCTACAGACTTTACCCATAAACTAAACAGAATGCCAATCATGTGTGGTCCATAACCTGTACAGTAATCCTTTAAGCAATGTATCTTGAGCTTGTTTCTTGTTTGCTTTTCATTTTTTCTTACATGTTTTCGTCATGAAACAAGTAGATAGTTACCAGGCAGCAGGTCTTTTTTGGATGAGAAACATTTTTACAAGTGGGGCATCACAGAGATTTCTACTTTCAGCATGTTACTTGGCACTTTAATAAAGCTGAATATAAATTATAATTAGAACTGCAGTGCAAGGAGAAGTGGTTTGAGTTGAGTGTTTCTGGTTTTGCTTGTACTTGATTTTGACTGGCATTCCAGTAATGTATTTAAAAAGTAATTTATTTTTTCATGCCTCACAACCTTTTGTTTCCATCTAGATATTAAGTAAGCTGTCATGCAGCCAATGCATTGAAATATTTTTATTCTTCTACACTTATTTTTGTCTTGATTGGACTCTCATAATGATGGTTTGCCACCCAGGGCAGCGTATTTAATGAAAGTTAGTTTTTGTGGTTTTGAGCATAGCTCCTCCCCTTTCTGGTTGACCACACCCCTTCCCCTTGACCCCACCCATTCAGCTGTCTCCTGCAGCCCCCCTTTGATTTGAAGTCACCAGCCGCCACTGCTAAAGATAACCACAAAGCCTTCTTCAGCTATGTTAGAAACCTGGGCGGAAACCCTCAGATATGCTCAGAGTTAGTTCACAACAACAAAAAATACACTGAACAAACAGATATTGCCAACATTCTGGCTGACAGGTTCAGTGCAAATTTCTCCCCTCCCTCACCCCCAAAAGAAGAAATACTTATCCCAGCTGAATGTAATCTCCCTGTCATCTCAGATGTCCAAGTGAGAATCAACAAAGCTAAAAATACATCAATGGGACCTGACGGTATCTGAACTCCAAGAGGAGCTAAACCCGCACATAAAAATGCTGTTTAACCTTAGCCTTACTACAGGATATGTACCTGAACACTGGCGTACAGCAACAGTGGTCCCACTCCACAAAGGGGGTACCTCTACAGACCCTGGGAACTACCGCCCCATAAGCTTAACCAGCCTGGTCTGCAAAGCTATGGAAAGAATCATTATGGAACTCATAAACAGAGACATAGGGGACCTACAGACACTTGACCCCACCCAGTTCAGCTTTGTAAAGGGCAGATCCTGCCTTTTGAACCTGGTTGACTTTTCAAAACAGTCACCAGAGCCATTGATGAGGGCAAAGCAGTCCATACAGCCTACCTGGACTTGGCTAAGGCCTTCGACACAATACCCCACTCAGGCATCACAGATAAGCTCAACAGCTTAAACGTAAAACCTTATGTCACTAGATGGGTTGTAAACTGGCTAAAGGACAGAACCCATAAAGTTAAAATTGCTGGAGCAATGTCAGACTCAAAGCCAGTCACAAGTGGTGTCCCACAGGGATCTGTCCTGGGACCCCTCTTGTTCGGCATTTATTTCTCAGATGTTAAAGCAAACATGGGAGGGACAAAGTATGACTGCAAACTAGATGCCATAGTCGATACACCAGCGGACACATACATCCTACAAAAAGGCCTCACAGAAACGGACAACTGGTGCCGGAGTCACGGCCTTAAACTAAATGCTAAGAAATGTATAGTCAACCCCTTTTGGGAAAAACAAAGTACCCACAAATTATCACATAGACAGCAACCCACTGAGTACTGAAAAAGTAATCAGAGACCTTGGGACCCAAGTCGACAGTGACCTCTCATTTGACACCCACATTGCCAAAGTGGTTAGAAAAACATTCTACCTTGCACACCTCATCATGAAGGGATTCACATCCAGATCCAAGGATGTCATTGTACCCCTATACTCCTCCATCAGACCCATGATTGAGTACAATACCCCATTTGATATGTACCTCACCTGGCATTTGCAACAGCTGGAGAGACCACAAAAGTACCTCACCAAGAGGATCAAGGGTCTCCAACATATGCCTTATTCTGCCAGACTAAAGAAACTTCAGCTCTATTCAGTAGCATACCGCCTGCTCAGAGGTGATCTCTGCCTGATGTACAAGGCCATGTCCAATCAGGATCTGATGGACATGCTCCACCTCAAAAAATCCAAATCCATCAGGACCACGAGAGCTAAAGACCTAAACCTCGGCACAAGTATGAATAGGACATGCTGGAGGGATAGATTCATAACCCAGAGGCTTCCCATGCTTTGGAACAGGATCCCAGTTCATATTAGGCAGATCCCCTCACTGACTCTCTTCAAGAGAAATCTTGATGAGTGGATGGGAGATTGTAAAGGGGTCACATCTGTGTCACTGCTAGACAGGGGCACAGTAAACTAATTCTATTATATAAAGGGACCTTCATTGGGTCACTACTAGACAGAGGCACAGTATTCTAAATTTATTCTGTACATTTTTGTACCATTTCATGGGGTGGCAAAAGCCACATCACTATGGCTAGGCTTGCAAATGCCCCAGGGCAGATAGCCTAATACTAAACTATGAAACTATGAAACTATGAATCTATGAATCTATAAATATGAAAATATGAATATACATGAAAAACTTTTAACTGATTAATTTCTCTACTGTACAACATGCTAGATTAACAATGCTAGTGCCATTTTGTTAATAGTGCTTTGCACTTTCTAATGCTGCCCATTATTAGCTCTTAAGCAACTTGGCTAAAGATGCCAGGCCAAAAAAAGGTCTGTATACCATATGGTGGTATGAGTGTGAAATTAAAATATACAAAAATGACAATATAGGCTTGGGTGAGTTAAAGCCGCTTTATTTGGATCAGTGCTTTCATCTTATAGGATCATAGGATCATGGGAGATTACTAGACTATTGGCCCGGAGTTCATTTTAAGCCTAGCTGTTTTAACCCAATGTAATACCACAGAAGTACTAGTCAATACTCAGGATTGCATTTAGTGATGACTGCCCATGTCCAGGAGGGTTGTGGGCACTAACCCTGGAAAAAATGTATGATGCCCCATCCACTCGTCCAAGTTTCTCTTGAACAGCGTCATAGAGGTGCTCTGTTTCACATGAATTAGTAGCCTGTTCCAAAGATGTGGCAGTCACTGGGAGATAAATTTGTTCCTCCAGCATATCCTATTTAAGTCACAGATGTGGTCAGTGCAAAAAAAAAAAACAATAGAAATACTGGTTAAGGTATTTTTCTTTTATCATAATTTCAGCGAAGGGCATGGAAGGAGCAGTTGTGATTGGTTTTCATATTAGCATTTTAATTGGCTATAAATGAAATGCACGTTCATGTTACTAATTTGTATATTTTTTCATAATTAACCTTTTAATTGGCTGTAATTGAAGCTCCCAGATTTGATGAGCTTCCTTACACTAATTTGCATACGTTTTCAGAATATTTCCAAATGTGTTGGACTTTTTTCTCCATAACTGTGTTGCCAACTCCTTTGCTTTACATTGGTCTATACCAAACGTTGTACTTGATTTTCAAGTGAATACAAAAAAATAACCCTGTTCTTCTCATGTCCCTTTACTGAAATCTGATAGAAGAGCAAATGCATTAGCCTTAGTATTACTTTTAAGTTTTCTTTGTTTGAAAAAGTCTATAAGATGAAAGCACTAATAAAGCTTCTTTAAATGAATACCAATGCAAGATGACTTATTTTGAAGACTTGAAGAGATTTAATATGAAAACTTTGGAACTCCCAGATAGAGGCTAAGGTTCACTCTCCTTTATGACCCACAGCCTGTTCTCAAGCTACTCCCTTTAGCATTTGTTCTGTTTATCCTGGCTGGGGGTCTCTTAGGTCCCCCAGGTTGGTTTAGCTTCGACCATGCTGCTTCCACTAGCTTGGGATCTTTACTTTTATTATTTTTTTAAGATTTTTACAGACAAGTCTAAATGTGATATAAGGAGAAGAGCATTGGAATATGTATGACTTATGCTATGCTTGAAATAGATGAAATGAACAAAGGTTTACAATAAATGAAGGAGAGAAGAGTGCCAGAAAAAGATGGTTTAAGTTATATTTGATTGGGTGCAAGTCTTAAAGCCTAAAAACAAAACATCACCAGTCATAAGTACTGTGCATCAGGAAGCAGGGTTTGTTTACCACAAAATATTATTATGCCAAAGCCCTTTTTGATTCCTACAGCATAGTATATGTTGTTGTAATAAAATTATAGGCAGTCTTCACCTCCTGGGAAGCCATAGTACTTTGGGTACAGAGTACAAACCCAAATTAATTTCCTTGTGTCCATATTATCATGTCTCTGGCTCCACCATCATTCCTAATGACTGAAAATGTTTTATGTATCACTCATAAGTATGATGTGACAGAGAGTCAGTTCCTCTTTTTGCCCTTCAGCACATCCAGGAATTTCATGGGTAGCCAACCTTTGCAAGAATTCATCTTACTATGATAACTTTCAACAGCAAAGGACAAGGAATGCCACTTTTTTCAACTGTCTTAATGAAACAGAGTTTAGATGGAGCATCATGGTAGAATTGTAGAAACACTTCCAGCTGGAGTTTAATCTTGGCCTTTTGTCATCTTGGTAGCATAGTAGAAACACATCCAGCTGGAGTTTAATCTTGGCCTTTTGTTATCATGGTAGCATTGTAGAAACACTTCCAGCTGGAGTTTAATCTTGGCCTTTTGTCATCTTGGTAGCATAGTAGAAACACATCCAGCTGGAGTTTAATCTTGGCCTTTTGTTATCATGGTAGCATTGTAGAAACACTTCCAGCTGGAGTTTAATCTTGGCCTTTTGTCATAATGGTAGCATTATAGAAACACTTCCAGACAGAGTTTAATCTTGGCCTTTTGTCATCTTGGTAGCATTGCAGAAACACTTTCAGCTGGAGTTTAATCTTGGCCTTTTTTTCATCATGGTAGCATTGTAGAAACATTTCCATCTGGAGTTTAATCTTGGCATTTTGTCATCATGGTAGCATTGTAGAAACACTTCCAACTGAAGTTTAATCTTGGCCTTTTTTCATCATGCTAGCATTGTAGAAATACTTCCAGATGGAGTTTAATCTTGGCCTTTTTTCATCATGGTAGCATTGTAGAAACACTTCCACCTGGAGTTTAATCTTGGCCTTTTTTTCATCATGATAGCATTGTAGAAACACTTCCAGCTGGAGTTTGATCTTGGCTTTTTGTCATCATGGTAGCATTGTAGAAACACTTCCAGCTGGAGTTTCATTTTGGCCTTTTGTCATCATGGTAGCATTGTAGAAACACTTCCAGCTGGAGTTTACTCTTGGCCGTTTGTCATCATGGTACCATTGTAGAAATACTTCCAGCTGGAGTTTCATCTTGGCCTTTTGCCATCATGGTAGCATTGTAGAAACACTTCCAGCTAGAATTTAATCTTGACCTTTTTTCATCAGGATAGCATTGTAGAAACAATTCCAGCTGGAGTTTAATCTTGGCCTTTTTTCATCATGGTAGCATTGTACAAACACTTCCAGCTAGAGTTTAGTCTTGGCTTTTTGTCATTATGGTAGCATTGTAGAAACACAGCTGGAGTTTAATCTTGGCCTTTTGTCATCATTGTAGCATTGTAGAAACACTTCCAGCTGGAGTTTCATCTTAGCCTTTTGTCATCATGGTAGCATTGTAGAAACACTTCCAGATGGAGTTTAATTTTGGCCTTTTGTCATCATGGTAGCATTGTAGAAACACTTCCAGATGGAGTTTAATCTTGGCCTTTTGTCATCATGGTAGCATTGTAGAAACACTTCCAGCTGGAGTTTAATCTTGGCCTTTTGTCATCATGGTAGCATTGTAGAAACACTTCCATTTCACTGGTGAATTGGCTACAACCCACTGTCCATCTATCATTGTATCTCTCTCTCTCTCTCTCTCTCTCTCTGTCTCTTTATTCCTACATACACACCAACACACACACAAGTAGGGTCTGAATAGCAAGTGGATGTGCCTTTGGAGAAGAGGAAGGTTTCAAGTTAAGGGACTAGGTTCTCAGTAGAGAACACAGAGTGCTGTAGTTCAGTTGTGTGTGCCTGCTATAATTAACTAATTAATTAATAATGATAATCATTTATAATAAATGTGTCATAATTTATAATAATTGTTATAATTAATAATTCATTAAGAATGTAATTAATTAATCTGTTATTGTTTTATATAGCAACTTAAGAATGCCCATGTTCAGCTGATTTTTGTTTTCTGTCTTGTATAACTGTGGATCTTTGCTATCTGGAGCCTCTACTAAAACTGGGCTTTTACTCATTAAATAAATAAATAATACAATGCACATTGGATATGATGTGGGACAGAGGGAAAGGTATAATGAAATGACTTCATAACTGTTAGGATAATGCCCTACTAATTTTTCTTGATTGTCTTTGCGTCCACTCCTTAGCTGCTTATGCAGAAATTTTTCCTACTTATGGAGCCTTGGTGGGAGGTAACAGACAGCTGCTGGAGGTGATGGACTAGAAGATCAAGGAGGGGTTCTGGGACATGGTTGATGGCAGACAGCTACAGCAAGAATGTATGAATGAATGAATAAATAAATATATAAATAAATAAATATAAGAATTATTTCAACTTGAGAATATCCATGTCCTCATTAGCTTCTCTGCAATGATTATACACTAAGAAATGACAATGGTCATCACAACTATAGCAATGGCAGCATCCCATCACATGAAAGTTATCTGTGTCTCACTGACACAGGGTCCTCTGGGGACTCATACACACACTTAGAATTTTCTGGACTTCACATTGTGCAGATAATGAAGATTGAGGTGATGTATCCTGTTTAGTACCAACACATGCTGAAAGGGCAGCTTTCTGGGTTTCCTAAGGCAGTATATAAAACGTGAAATAATTGATTTAGTCTCAGTAATAACCTGCCCTGCATTAGGGCACTGTGTAGCAGATGGAATGCAAGAAAAAATGCCAGCAGGAGCAGTTGTGAGATTTGGATAATACACTGTAACAGATTTGCACATTCTTAGATAGTCTGTGTGTTAAATTTCTCATCTGCCTGAGACAGTCTATGTGTTAAATGTCACAGCTTCGAGTAAGCAGCTCTTAGAAGTTCAGATTCATTTCTTATAGATGTGCTTCTGCCTGACAGAAATCACAGACTTGTGACAGAAATATAAAACTGTCTGCATATCAGCAAAAGTATAAAAGTGACCATATATTCTGAATTAGAAATCAGAAAAAAAAGCTGCAAAGTACAAGAAAGAACTCGGTGAGTAACAGCACAATCTTAAGTTTAAGATGGTTTAGTGGAAGGAATGTGTGACAAAATGTTACTTGTAACATTAAAAAGAAATATAGCAATGCTTAGATCATTGAAATGGATATTATATTTTACTCTGTAATTATGTGTTCCATACTGTAGCAGTTGTATATATATTACAGCTGTAAAGTGCTGTCTCAGGAGGAAAATGATCTATTCTGTGTTTATCAAATAACTGAATTGTTCTTTACTTGAACATGCTGTTTGCTTAGACCATATTTTATGTTTCAGGTACCTTTAGCCCACATTCTACTGAAAATTATCTACCTTGGATTAGTCTATTTACCTAGCTAACAAATGATCATGTAAATAAATAATATTAGCTTGAAAGGAGGAATGGTTCTTAACACTGAAAATTAATTAATTTGTTATTTATTTTCTGATAACCAAATAGATGTGGTTCAAATATCATTTTCCAACCATAACCCAAAATGCAAGGTAAATGATTTTCAAACGTAATGCAAGGCAAAAGCAAATATACACAATATGGAAGTGAAAGCTTAAAATCATGAGAACTTATAGCTTGATGGTGCCACCTCCATAGCTTAGAGGTTAAAGCTCTATGATCCAACCACTGTGAATTTGGTCAGCAGATAAGATGGTAGACATACTGGTCAGATTGAGAGAGCAATCATGTGACAGTCTCGCTTGGGGTGGGGGAGGGGTAAATATGCATGCCCATTTGAGTAAAGTTAATGTTAAATACTTGCTGGGTACCACTAATTACAAGAGGTGCATTGTTTGCAAAGACAGAATAATTGAGGGGACATCTCTTGCAGAAGAGAGACAGGTAGATACTCCCTTTGTATACATTCATTGTACATTATCCTGTGGGATATCATGGGCATGCATACTGGGGAAAAAGTAGGTTTTAAGAGACCCCCCCCCCCATTCCCAGAGTGGACAACTCACTCCTCACTTCTAAAAGAAACAATTGCCCTGCAGGGTCTTTGCCTCCAAGGAGAGCAAAACAGTCAGACAGATGGGGGTCATTAGGGGATCAGAAGAGCAATGCCATACAGAAGCCAAAGTGACAGTTTGATTCATAAGCATCAATTAAATTCAAGCATCAGTAATGCATAGTATAATCCAGTAAAAAAGAGTAATATCATTATGTTTTACTACATAATATTAATTATGTCATTTTTATGACATTAAATGTTAATGAACCTTCTAATATGCTACAGTATTACTCAGAAGTTTCAGTTTAAAGGAGCCTCACCGTTCTGAGGCACATTGCACACTATTATATTATGGCAGATAGTTAAGAGATGCAGTTCCAGCGCCTTCAGTGCTCTACTCCAACACTCTTTATCTTCTTGGGGTTTTGGTATACATCAGTTTAGGAGCAATCATATGTCTTTGGTCAATTCCTTTGCATCTAATCATCCTCAATAAGGCATCTCAGCATATGTTACATTCCACTGTTTTGTGCCAGGTGTGCAGATCCATAGTGAGTGAACAGCAGGAAACCGTATCTAAAATAGCTGAAAATACAGCATCATTTTGCTAATCCCCATATGGACGTGAGATACTTGAGTAAACATAGGATCATAGGATCATAGGA
Organism: Protopterus annectens; assembly: GCF_019279795.1. Classification (NCBI taxonomy): domain Eukaryota; kingdom Metazoa; phylum Chordata; order Ceratodontiformes; family Protopteridae; genus Protopterus; species Protopterus annectens. Next base: position 1,417,083,019 of record NC_056745.1, read on the forward strand.
AGTTACTAGGCTATTGGCCCTGAAGCCCTTATAAGCCTAGTCAAGAGTTTAGCTCATGTTTAGACAAGTCAGCACCCAATGTCCATGTCCAGGAGGGACACTAGTGCAATTCAAGGGATGTATTTTCTGTTTCCCATCCAGTTATCCAGGTATGCTTAAAAAGGAGTAAAGAGGTACTGTGCTTGACATGTAGAAGGAGTCTATTCCACAGATGGGGGAGTTTCTGGGCACAAATCGGTCATGCCAACAAGTCCTATTGATGTCACAGACCTGGTTGATGCCACCCTTGTGGGTTACTCGAGTGGAGCTTGACTTGCGGATATGCAGCAGTTCCATCAAGGTGAGATTCAAGATCTCCTTGCATGTCATACAGAGGTCACCTCTGAGGAGTCTGTGTGAAACTGAGTAGATGGATAGAGCTTTTAGCTTATCTATGTATAGGTTCATAGGTTCATAGGTAGGTACTAGGCTATCTGTTCGAGGGCATTTATAAGCCTAGCCAGAGTGTGTCGGCTTTCACCGCCCCATTGATTAATTAACTGATCCTCTGTCAAGCAGAGACAATGATGTGATCCCAGGGGTGTATTTTCTGTTACCCATCCACTCGTCAAGGTTTCTCTTGAAGAGTGTTAGTGAGAGGCTCTGCCTGATGTAATTTGGAATTTTGTTCCAAAGCATGGGGAGTCTCTGTGAAAGGAATCTATCCCTCCAGCATGAACTATTTATTGTGGTAGATTTAGTGGTAGTGGTAGTATTGTGGTAGATGGTAGATTTTTGAGGCCCTGGATTCTCCTGGTGAGGAAGCTCTGTGGTATCTCCAGCTGCTGCATGTGCTTTGCAAGGTACATGCCAAATGGGGAGTTGTACTCAATAATGGGTCTTATAAGGTAAGAATACAGGGATGTTATGACCTCCTTGTCCCTGGATGAGATACCCTTACTTATGAGGTGGGCCATGTAGAAAGTTTTCCATACAACGGAAGCAACATGGTGGTCAAAAGTCAGGTTACTATCAACCTGGGTGCCCAAATCCCTCATGACTGATTGCATGCTTAGGGCATTGTTATTAATGTGATAATTTGTGGGGATGTCACTCTCCCCAAAGGGGATGGTGATACATTTTTTGGTATTCAGCTTTAGGCCATGTTTCTGGCACCAGTCATTTGTTTGGGTGAGACCCTCTTGGAGGATGTCCACATCACTAGGGGAATTGATGACAGTGCCCAGCTTGCAGTCATCTGTAATCTTGGTCAGCCATAGCCCACTGGTTTTGGCCTGCTCCTCAGAAAAGTATATCCCAAATAACAGAGGTCCCAAGACCGAACCCTAGGGTATGCAGCTCATTACTGTTCCACTGCTTGAGGTGGTTTTCCCTATTTTGAATAGGTGGGTTCTATCAGTGGGCCAGTTAACTACTCATCTGTTAACATACGGATTGATGCCTAGTTGAAAAAGTTTATCTATTATGCCTGAGTTTGGAATAGTATCAAAGGCTTTGGCCAGGTCAAGGTAAGCTGTGTGCACTGTCTTCCCCTCATCCATGGCTTTGGTGACTGTCTCAAAGAAGTCAACCAAATTTAACAGACATGACTTCACCTTGACAAAGCCAAACAGTTTGGGATCGAATATTTGGAGGTTGCCAATGTCCTTGTTAATGAGGTCCATGATAATCTGTTCCATGGGCTCACAGATCAGGCTAGTTAGGCTGATGGGTCTATAATTTCCTGGACCAGTGGATACTCCACCTTTGTGCAAAGGGAATGACAGTGGCTGTCCTCCACTCAGCTGGGACAAAGCTGGTACTCAGGCTTTGATTGACTAGGGTGCCTAATGGTACTATAGGTTCCTGCCTGAGTTCATGTAGGATGCAGCCTGGTATGTTATCGGGTCCCATGGAGGCTATATTTTTTGCCTTTGAGAGAGCATTGATGACCTGTTCCCTATATATAAGGGGTAGGGGGCAGGTACTGTGGATTTCCTGATTTACTGGTGGGGGGACAGAGGGGTTAAGTTTTCACTGAATCTGTCAGCCAGCAAGTTTGCTATATCTACAGCATTTTCATATGTAGTGTCCTTGACCACCAGTTCTGAACAGATCTGGGTGCTTCCTTTGAGATTGCAGACATATGTGAAGAAAGCCTTATGACTGTCTTTAGTAGATCTGGCTAATTTGGACTCAAAGTTTGCTTTGGAGGATTTCATTAGTGCTCTTATTTCCTTGTTCAGGCTAAGGAGACATTGCTTCCAATTGGACACCTGCTCATTCTTGGTCTTGGACAGCAATTGTTTCCTTTTGTTATAGAGTTTATTTATTGCAGATGTCCACCAGACAGGTTTACTCTTCCTTGCGGAGGATGGTTTAGTCCTGTCGGGTATTCCTGATTCCATGCATCTATATAAATGTTTGTAAGGTAATGTGGTATAGTCATGGATACTGGTGCCAGTTCCTAGAGAGGGGGAGGGGGCTGTGAAGCTGTTTATACCACCCCTCAGGAGGCTGTAATCAACTTTGGGGAAGTTTTTTTGTTTGATCCTAGCTAGAGGAGGGTCAAGGTTGATGGTGACTTAGAAAGTGACCATTTTATGGACAGATCTTACCAGGGAGGGTGATACTGCAGAGATGCTGCAGTGGTTACTCATGTTGGTTGATATCAAGTGCAAGATATTTTCACCTTGTGGGGGTATCTACTAGCTGTTCCAAGGCATTTGCATTGACAAAATCGAGGAATCTCTGGACATTTGTTCTGCCATGAGTAGTTCTTCCAATCTATGTTTGGGTAGTTAAAGTCACGCATGATCAGGGTAAAGGGTTGAATCTTGATAGATTTGAAGAGGTCTAGATAGATAGATTGGGCATCTTGAGTCAGATTTGGGGGCCAGTAGCTAGCTATGATTTGTATAGGGGTCTTGTCAATGTTTAACTGCACCTGGAGTGTCTTCTGTGTGTCATACTGTTTGACCAGCCTGGAGATGTGTATGTCTTTAATATGTATTGAAACTTCACCTCCTTTGGCTTTACTGTCCACAGTTTGGGGTCTGAATGTATGATAGGATAAGTAACCAGATAAGGATGGGGTGCTCTCCACAGCTTTGAACCATGTTTCTGTGACTGTGCAGATGTCAGCATTTTCCAGGGTTAAGAATGCTTGCAATGAGTGCAGTTTCATGTTTGAAATCCTAGCGTTTAGCAGCATGACCTTTAATTTGCGTTTTGTTGAAATTTTTATGTTGGTATTTTTAAACTCATCACTTTTCCTAAAAAAGGCACTATGGGGGAGGCAAGAGCCTTTGCTAGAAGCCTGAAGCCTAAGTGAGACAGATGCAGGCCATCTCTGGCAAAGCATCTTAGTCTGTCAATCATATCTTCCCAGGCTGTCAGGTACTGGATCCCCCTGGAATGATGCTACAAACTAAGCCAATTGTTATCATTTTCTATTTGTATTAAGGCATCATTCTGGGTGATGGTAGAATGCTGCTTAAGGCTAGGAACATACCTGCCTTGGACACATATTCAGCGAGTTCAATCATGTCTTTCTTCATATAGTCCAAGGAGGTATGTCTCAAGTCATTCACACCAACATGGACTATGTCAGAGTCATAACAGTACCTGTTGTTGAGAGACTTGAGTGCATATGGGATATAGTGGATTCTGGCCCCTGACAGACAACTAACCATGACTTTTTCCTTATCCAGCCTGATGAGAGGCACAGCTACATGTCTCACAATGGAGTCTCCTATGACTAATATGCTGGGTTTATGCTTAAACCTTAGTGACTGTGAGACACAGGTGCATGGACTATGAGTGGTATGTGGTGTGGAGCCCTGTGGAGATTGCAGGTGTTTTTGCCACAGAGGTCTGCTTTGATTGGGAATGTTTTTGTTGAAGGCCTTCCGCATATGTGGGTGTGTGTTGTGTAGGTGTGGGTGGTGTTTGTGGTCTAGTGATTGTGTTGACAACCTTCTCAGTGCCAGATATACCGGCTTGTGAGGGAGAGAGCATAGAGTCTAGGTTATTAATGTAATTGCATCTCTCGCAATTTGTATTCCTAGGTGGCAGTAGCAGATGGTTATCCATGCACATGAGGCAGTTGCTACACTGTCTCAGGATGCCCATATCAACCAGACTGGCAGGAGAAACTGGCAAAAATTGCCCGTACATATTTGTTGGAATGTGAGGGAGAAAGGCCAGGGAGAGCTAAGGGGTGGGCCTAAATTCCAAGTGCTTAAATCAAAACTAATAGGCTTAGAATAACACAATTTAAACAGGCTATAAACAAGCAGTAATAAATGGAACAGAAAAGATGCACTTGAACACTTTAAAGAACAAGCAGCAAGTAGCAGAAAAAGGAAGATGAAGTAAGAGAGTAGGAGGAGGAAAAACAAATACAGTAAAAGCAGCTGAATAATGTATGTATTTTTTTTGTTAGTAAAGTGGAAGGGAGAGAGGAGGAAGAAAAGATAATTCAGTGTTAAGGAACTAAGGAGTTTGGCCTTCCCAAATGATCTCTGTATTAGGTAGAATAAGCTAATGAGACGGGACTGGCAGGACTGTCCCAGATCGAAGTTACAGTCGGGCAGGCAGCTGCAAAAGCCACCAACCAACTTTAAGAACACAACAGCAGTTGGTCAGGAGGGTGGGAGAAAAACAAAATTCATCTAGAGGTCAGCAAATATATAAATGCAGACACAGAAAAGTAAATAATTCAGTCAAGTAAATAAATAAAAACAGTGCAGTACTGTTAAGCAAATAAATAAAAACAGTGCAGTACTGTTAAGGAAACACTGAGCATTGCTAACAGCACTATAGGAAGTGAATGAGCAGGGATGGGATTTTCCTGGGCAGTGACCACGTTAGTCTTGTTTTTGTGGCTGGAGTTATGAAATAAGGGGAAAAGAGATGACTGCCAGGATAAAGGTTATCTAGCTACAATTCAAAGCAAAGATAAGACAATAACCAGACTGATATTTCATTTAAAAAAAAAAACGGATCAGGTCTTTTGGCTTCAAAATGAAAGACCTGTGTGCCTTGGTTCATGTTATAATTGAGGCAGAAACAGTATCTAACTTTGGTGCAAATCTGAAAACTAAGTGAATTGTATTTAACTCTAACAAGACTGTGGTTTACAGAATAATATTTATTACTGAGCTGCTGGGAAAGTCATCTTCAAAGACTGTCTGCAATTTTGTTCAAACTGGTTCAAGATTCAAGAATCAGAATCTTTCTAGTAAGTAAGTTGATTTGTCACCTTCTATCAGCAGTACACTTAGTGGGAATCAGCACCAACCAGAGTCATAATCTAAGGATATACATATTACTAGTGATAATGAACTATTGAACACTTACATTTCCATGTTCCAACAACCAATGACTGGCATGAGCATTACTGGACCTTTTGCCATTTGGTAACAAAGATACTATTATTCCACAAAGCTATAACAAGTCTTTGGACATGTGCTCAGCTAGGCCGTCATTGACTGTTGGCTTTTCCAGATGCCCAGTGTCAATTGTCTGCTTCTGGCCTGTCTGGAAATATTGTACCTGCCATAGTTTTAAAAAAAATGTAAAAATTTTATGTAGGTGGCACAAAAAATACTCTATCAGGTTGCAAGGCAAAGACAGAAAGTTAAATTTAAAGATAGTCGTCAGGCAATTATTAATGTCTCTGACACTGTGACAGAAACAAAAACAAATGCAGCAAATCCAATTGTATATGCAAACTTTGACGTATTTATTAAAAAACGCTCAAACTAAGCACTTTTTTTGATTTTATTTTTACATGGGACTTCTTTAAAGTTAAAGAATAAAAACACTGCCATTACAATCATATATATACATGCCCACTCATCCCAACAAAATAACATGGCTAGCTAATAGAAACATGTAAAGAAAACACATTCTAAAAATATTGAATTACTATGGCATGCTGTTGTCCTTTGCATAGCACTTATAAAAATAATGACATAATTTATGCGTAGAAATTGTCACTGTGCTCTACTACAGACATGAAACACAGTCTTAAACAGATTTTCTAAATTCATAATCTTAATGATAAAAAGTTAAAAGTATCTGGTAATAAACTAATACTATATATGCTCACCATTCTACATCACTTAAATGTAAAATTCTGAAAAAATGGTGGATTTGCACTTAACTCACTGCTCAACAAAAGGAAGGCTTTGGTCCCTTATATCAGGAAATGAAGAGTGGTGGGCTGCCAGTACCAGTTGTATTTCGCTGCAATGTTGGCTGTTTCACTGAATGTGCAAGTTATGACTTTTGATAATCTTGAGGATATTGACAATTTTATTAAAGCTTTCTGGGCTCAACGAGCAATGCATTGGAAGATTTGTGCAAGATGGATGCCACAACAACAGCAGGGGATAAGAGAATAACTGAAAGGTGTTTTCCATGATCTCCAACTATATCACCTGCAGAAAAGAAAACGAGGGCGGTACCACCCGCAAGGGTGGGTAACCCTTTCCCATTAATGTCTAAGAAACTTTCTTGGAGTTCTATGTCATTGCCAGTTTCTACCTAATATAGGTTTATTGTGTTGCAGTCTGTGAAGACGCAGGAACATGACACACCGGATTTTGTGACCCAAGATTCTACTCCAGAGACTCTCAGATCCTTATCTAGTTCCCTGCTGCATGTTACTAAAGTCCAAGGAAAAGACTCAATGGGCAAATCATCAGAAGCTTGACTCGGGACTCTTAATGTTTCTTGGAAAAGTTATTTTCATTTATTACTGAATGGATGGAGTGGTCTCCTAAAACTGCATCCTCTTCTGTTTGGAGGCTTCTCCACCCAACCACGCTTATTGCAACCCATTACGTTTGATTTACTTAACGAACACTGGTTTATCAGCACTGTTTTTCAAGGTTAATGCAGTTTATACTAGTTGTCTGTCCTTATATTTCAGGTTGTTTCTTCATGTGTTTCGAGTGTGTAAGTGCTTTTCTAGCTAACTGCTCAGTAGTTTAATACAGTTACATTATTAATGTCACTATGTAATTGGTATCAGCTTCTCAGCTTCAGAGGCGGGAGAGTTGGCTCATTGAGCATTTGCGGTGTTGGCTTACTTTATTCTTTGCTTACCTCTTTTTTCTTTTTCTTCTGTTTTTGTATAATATCTCACACTATAATCCATGTTTTCCTGAGGTCTCTTTTCCTGTTCATTTCTTTTCTTTTCTTCTAGGTAACTTATCTAGTTTTTGGAACAGCTTGCTACTTATTTTTTTAAACACCTTTATTGATTTATCACTTGTGACACAGGACAACTTACATTTATATAAAAGTAATCAAACCATATTAACAAGTTCACATTTGCAAGCATTATACATCACATATATTGTAATATATCCTATAATCTAAGCTACATTGCATAAATTATTCAATTCCTGCCTTCTCTTAAACCTTATTCTTCCTCCAAAACATTTTTCTGCATGTATTGTTCCCAAAATTTCCATTTTTTCCCTAAATAATTTATTCCTACCCTTTTACAAAGATCCTACTTCCTGTTCTTTTATCCCTGTTACTATAGTCACTACTTCTAATACAGTTGGTTTAGATTTGGATTTCCATTTCCTAGTAATTGCTTTTTGCGCAGCCATCTTAACTGTGTCTAAGTTTTGGGAAGAGTTAGTCATTGGTGTTGTAAGTGTGCATATCTATGGCTTAAAATTCAGTATTTTGAAATTCAGTATTGTAAGCTTTCAGTATGAGACTCAATCAAATGAGTTTTCAGTATTTTTAAAATTAGGTATTGTGGTCTCAGTTGAATGAAATTCAGTATTTTGAGTTTTCAGTCATGTGAAGTAGATCCATATATATATATATATATATATATATATATATATATATATACATACACACACACACACACACACACACACACACACACACACACACACACACACACACACACACACACACACAGAGACACATGTACCCACAGGAGCGCTACAGAATCCTGAAAGTCCAAAATCCTGAAGACCAAACTCCTGAGACCAAAATCTCCAAAGTTCAGAATACTGAAAACTCAAAATACTGAAAACACACAGGATACTAACACTTACTATATTCCAGCACAAGTACATACAGATACATATTACCCTTCAACTATATGCAGGGGGGGCAAGCCCCTGCACCCCCACACCCCCTATTACTTAAATTTATCAACTCCGAGATTGCACTTCACTACGCTAAGTGCAGTCTTGGAATTGATATATTTAAGTAGCAGGGGGTGTGGGGGGCACAGCCCTCCACATGGGGATTGCACGGGAACTTGCCCCCCCCGCTTATACTTGGAGAAGAGTAATATGGTTTGTGTTTTATTTGTTTCTGTATGTACTTGTGCTGGAATATAGTAAGTGTTGTTATCATGTGTGTTTTCAATATTCTGAATTTTCAGTATTTTGAACTTTTGAGATTTTGGTCTCAGGATTTTGGTCTACAGGATTTTGGGCTTTCAGAATTCTGTAGTACTCTGGTACCCACATACACACACATATATATTTTTTGTCCTAATTGTTGTACTTCTGTATGACGAGGTTATTAATAATGTTTCCTCGCCTGAGAATGTTGTCACTATTCAGGCACCAGCTGCTATTCATACTTTGGACAAAAGTACTTCTGTCACACCTATCAAAATCATGTCAAGGAACGTACAGGGACTATTTACCTGGAATAAGGTATAATGTATGCATGTTTTTCATAACTTAAAACCGATTAATTCCATGTTGTTTTTCTACTGGAAACCAAGTTGAAAAGTACAACTGTCTTTAAAATTTTTATTAAGTGGAAGGGATTAGGCGAAGCCAGTTGCACTAGGTCAGCCAAATGGGGTGCTATCATATTGCTTCATCAGTCCTTACACTGGACTCAGATATCTAAATTTAAAGGTAAGAAGCGGAGATGGATAATACTTAAGTGGCTTTGGACAGGGGATCCATTATTCTAGCTAATTTCCACGTGCCGATTGTTGACAAGTTAGATGATTTTAATCAGTTCTTAGGTACTTAGACCATGTAATTTGTGATAACCTGCTCATTATTATAGGAGGTGATTTTAATGTGGCCTTTAACCCACAGCTGGATAAGATTCCAGTTTGCACAATAAGATTACCACATTTGACACAGGCATTTAATAATCTTCTAACTGAGCTGTCTTTGGTGGACACTTGGAGGGCCCTGCTCCCAGGTGCATATCACCACACATATTTATGCCCATTCTTTAGGCTGCACTAATAGATTGGATTATTTGTTAATCTATGCTTTGACTATTCAAAATGTGATCCAATGCATTCATCATTATTATGCTACATGGTCTGATCATGCACTTTTCCTGTTGAAATTGAGTTCCTTTGGCTTTCTGGGACCTCATAGGGAATGGGCATTGGATTATGTCCTTCTGCTTGACCCTATGGAAAGAGGAAGGCTGGAACACATCCTTAAGTCTTTTGTTGAAGATGATACTATTGGTGTTAATAGTGTGGGTTGTCATTGGGCAGACTTAAAAAATGTATTAGATGTTCTTCCGGGAAATTATGATGGGAGAGAAACATGGCTAGAAATAGAAGAAGTGAGGAGACAGAAAAGGTGATCAAAACAAAGGAATTCATTTATAAATGTGCAGGTTGTGGGATCAGACCTTTTGCTGGGTGATCACACAATCTAAGAGGTAATGTAAGGTGATTTATCTGGCTGGGGTGGAGGATAGATGGGAAAGGTGGAAGGCTAAAGCTTGAGCTAAAGGAATTACCTTGTCAGCGTTTTTCGGCCAATACATAAACAAGGAAAAGGCAGTGTCATATCTTAGCCCAGTTAGATGATCAAGGTCTCTTAAACAAAACATGTTTCTTATCAATGAAATTATGGTTAAGACCTATAAAAACTTATACTTCTGACATGTACATTCTACTGGAGAACAAAGGAAGCTATCATTTCAGAATTTTACCCCTCCCCCAGGTTTCTGAAGATGATTTGGAATCTTTAAATGTCCCAGTTATGCTCAGTGAGGAACAGTTTACCATCCAGTCTATGCTGAAGCCAAAGCACTATGCCCAGATGGAATCCTGGCAGGCCTTTATATTACCTTTTCTGAAATATTCATTAAAAAACTGCTTGAAGTGTATCATTTTGCCAAATACTGTGGAACGTTTCCTTATATGTCACATATGGCATCTATCATTTTTTTGCCCAATCCTGGTGAAGACCTACAATCACCTTTAAGGTACCGTCCTATTTCCTTTTTGCACACAAAAAGCAAACGTTTTGCAAAAATTACATTGAGTCGCTTAGAAAAACTACTACCTTCATTGATCCATGGGTCACAGCAGAGTTTTGTCAGATGTAGGCAAGGGGGGGCCAGAACTGAAACATCTTTGACAAAACATCACCTAGGTTTGCAAGGTACATAACACTCCTATCTGTGCACGTTTTTTGGACTTTAAGATGGTTTTCATGATTCATTTCTTTAGAATGGGAGTTTTTGAGGGATGTTGTGTTGGCTTTTGGGATTCAGGGCTCATTCCTGGAGCAGTGTGTAAACTTCTATATATAATTTTTCTTTGCCCAAGTTGCAACGAATGGTGCAGCTTGTCAACTGTTTGAGCTACATGGAGGTACATGTCAGGGCTGCCCTCTATCCCCCTTTTATTTGTCTTGGCAATTGCAACTCTCTCCACAAACTTAAGACAACATTTTTTCAGAGGTGGCCATACACTCTCTATTCTTCTTCCTGGTTCATGGATGACAGGGTTTTGTGGGTAAAAGACCCAATGACTCAGTTGGAGTAGGTTCTTAATTTCTTGGATCACTTTGCTACCCTCCTGGGCTTAACTCTGAATAATTAGAAATGTAAGTTGATGCCTCTAAATGACATGGCTTTGAATCAAGGAGAATTACTTTTAGGGAAGAAGGCTGTTATTTATTTATTTAGTTATTTATTTATTTTTCATTGTTTACCAGGAAAGCCCGACTGGGTAATAACCATCTTCACTGGAGGCCCAGGGAGACAAGCTGCATTTGTTTACATTGCATTGTACTAAGTTCCAGTCAAACACAGAGTAGCTACATTTCTATTTACATTTACACTCAAACAGCGCTACATTTATATGTGCTAAGATTTTACAGAGTTGGAAGTTACTAAAGAGAAAGTGCACATGCAACTAAGTGGATTGTACAGGCAGCGGTTATGTATAAAAAATGGTTTATCATTTCAATAAGAGGCTGAGAATATTCTTCTTCTTCTTTCAGCTTTTCCCGGTTAGGGTTCGCCACAGTGGATCACCTGTCCGCTCATGATTGGCAGTGGAGTTTTACAGTGTCAAGTTGCCAGCAATCCAACCTTCCACAGAAGGCACACACATGCACACACTCACACCTAGGGCCAATTTAGAGTGTCCAATCCACCTACAGCATGTCTTTGGGATGTGGGAGGAAACCGGAGCTCTAGGAGAGGCTGAGAATATTATGTTTAATGAGAGTATTTGGAGAGTATTGTACAAGTGAACACAAACTTTGAACCTTGTAATGAGCATATATAAGACAAGGATTGGTTAAGATGTTGATTAAGCAGTGGCTTAAAACTACTAAGTTTGTCAGAGTTTTATTTGCGTGGGGATACTATTCCAAAGTTTAGCAATGCACTGGGATTAGAGCAAGTCTCCTGCAACATTATTTGACTTATTTGCAAGTAATAAGAATTTGTTACTAGAACAGAGGTCCCATACTGGAGAGTAGGTCAGTAATAAGTTATGTAGTGTATGGCATTTTTCTGGATGATGAATGAGCATGTGTGCTGCAGTTAGTTGTGAATATGTTAGACAGTTGTGCAGTTCAAACCAGTTTAATTGCTTTAAGCTATGACAGTGGTGTGTCCTTTGAGGGACATTGGTGGCAAATTTAACTATTTTATTGTAGCAGGAAGCAAATTTCTTTCTTTGAGTATTGTTTATGTTTGTTAGGATAGGAGATAGCAGAGTATAAAAGGGGTGGCAATAAGAAGGTGGTGAGTAGAACTCTTCTTGCATTATCTGTAAGGAATCCATTGATCCTATAAAGGGAGCCTAGTTTCTGGTGTGTATATTTAATGGTGTGCAGTATATGGTGGTCATATTTGAGACTGTCATCTATTATAATGCTTAGATGTTTACTGTGAGTTACAGTTTCAATGACATACTATTTGCTGACTTTATTGTAAAAGATTACTTTTGATTCTGGCAACTTTTTGAGGTGAAAAGCATTAACTTAGTCTTCTTGGGGTTGAGCCACCTCAATTAGTATATCACCTTTGTGAGTATTTGACACCTCACATATGTATATGGGTATACAGTGTGCTACAGAGACATGGAATCTTCTGGATGGTAATCTTAATCCTCTTCTCAACACTTTTAAGATGACTCTATCAGGCAAGAAATACCTTATGTTATAATGCTATCCAAAATGCATGCTGTAGAATGTTTTTGCTTCCCAAATATATTTTCTTCACCAGACATATACCATTCTTAGATAAACCTCAGTACCCTGGTAAGTTTCAAAATCTATTTCTTTCCTTCTTGTGGTATACTAGACCCTGTCATATTTCACATAAAAACAATTGTTAGGTTCAGTCTCTAAAGGAGAGCTAGGGGTGCCAGACTTCACGAAATATGCTAAAGCATGCTTTATCACTGCTAAAGCATGCTTTATCACTCAGATATTGCAAGTTAGGACACTTCTATCACCAATATGGGTACTGGTAGAGATACAGGTTATTTCACTGCAGGAGCAGCTATTGGTTTAGGACAGCAGAAACAAGATTTGGGACACTGGGAGTGGAGATATTTTTGACTTAAAAACATTGCTAAGCCCTAAGGATGATGGCATGCTTTGCTTATGCAATAGGATTTGGGATAACACTTCATATTAAGCAGGTAAGTGTTCTATTCACTTCGGGCAATGGATTACTTGGGGATTTTCTTCTGGCGGAATCTGTTCTCAGCAGATCAGCAAGACTTGATTTCTTTCAAAGAGTATACTGCTTTGTCACAAGGCATCCAATACTGGTGAGTTCTGGCAATACTTTCAGCTGCTTTCACTGTATCGTTATTAGGCCCCTCAAACACCTTCTAAGCTTTTAGCAGCTCTAACTAATCTACTGCTTTGTCATTTTTTTGTGTACTAGATGTTTTCAGAGAGCATTTAGCCTCTCTTTATAAATTCCTCCTGGATATCTCACCAGATATTATGGGGCCTTTTAAGCAGAACCGGGAGGAAGCACTAGAAATTTCTATCTCTGCATGAATGGGAAAAAATTATAGAGTGGTAGGGAGTCTGGACTTACCCTGTCCTAGCTTTTAAGAAAACTGAGAACCAACAAAATGAATCCACAGAAAAAACAAAAATACCGGAACCAATGAAGACAAAGGTTGCCACGGGTGTGCAGGAATGTAATTTTAATAGTCCATAAAATGCAAAAACATCAAAAAGATTAAGCTCTTTTATCTGACAACATAAACAGACGTCATCAGAATCAATGATACACTTCCAAACAACACTTTAAATCCTCTGCTCAACAAAGTCACATGTTTATTTCCCACCAATAAAATTTAAAGTACAATTAAAAAATAAGCAAGTACAAAAAACAACTAAGTAAAAATAAAATATAATATAACCACACTACTATGAAATACAAATTAAACATAATAAGACTTAAGTCTAAGAACACTAGCAATAGATACATGGTCATTAAGACCAGGTGGGACAGTGGCATTGAACTTAGGTTGCCAACACAGTTCCCTTTTTCTATAAAATCTTCCCATGGCCCACGCTTAGGATTCCTAATAATTTGTTCCAAGCTAAAAAACAAAACATGATGTTCAAGGTAATTCAAAATATGTATAGCCAAGGCATTCTTAACATTTTGTTCTAATTTATTTATTTATTTATTTATTTATTGACATTTGTTAACTGGGTTGGTCCACCTAGGCCAGTAGTCTATTTTCAGTGGAGACCCGAGGAGAAAAGCTCCAGATTGCATAGAAGTTTTCATATTAAAAATAAAATTCACACTCAAAAATATTACAGTGAAACATGTAAGTACACACTTCAATAAAGTACAAAGTTAGAATCAAAAAATGAATACATAAAAAAGTTAAAAAAGACAAGCAGTTACTACATAAGCTAAATTGCATTTGTTGAAGTTGATTAACAATATTATTTAATGGATTATACAAGTATATGGTACGGAGGAGATGTGTTAACTATGTAACATTATAGTAGATGCAAATTTAAGATAGGGGGAGGGTAATGTAAGCATGTCTAGAGGTGATAGTATGAGACAAGAGACAAACGGTATTATTAGGTTGGGTCATGGCAAGGGCATGTCTTGGTGTTGAGAAGATGTAGTTTAAGTTCTTTTTTAAAGTGTTGTGGGTGATTAATGGAGTGAATATGTATAGGTAGTTTATTCCAAGATTGGGCCACAGAGCATTTATATAGAAGTTTATCCGCACTTGTTTTGGATGGTAGATATCTAAGAGTTGTTGGTTAGAACTACGTAGGGTCTGAGATGGGGAGTAGGGGGATTTGATGGCGGATAGAGCAGGGCATGATGATGGTTTACATAGAATGGTGTGTAGTATTTGAAACTGTGATAGCATACGTTGTTGGGGGAGTTTGAGTGAGTAGAGAGCATTTAGACCCTGGCAGTGGTGAGAGTTGTAGGGAGAATTCATAATGAATCAAGCTAGTTTGTGATATGTTTATTGGAGTTTGAGCAAGATTGTGGCTTGAATATTAGTTAGAATTAGGGCAGCATATAAAAGGGAGGGAAGGAGAAGACCCTGAGCCAGGGAGAGTCTAGCACTGGAGTTTAGGAATCTTTTATTGCGACATAGTAACCCTAATTTCTGGTAAGTTCTTTTGATACATTGTAGTAAGTGAAGGTTAAACTTAAGTTCATCATCAATGATGACACCTAAGAGCTTAGTTTGAGGTTTGGGTTTTATGATAGTGTTATTAGAGGATGTAATAGTAAAAGCAGATTTGTGATGAGAGAGGGACTGGGGAGAAAGAGCAATAGCTTGCTCTTTTTTTGGGTTAAGAATGAGTAGATTATTAGATAGCCATTTTTCAGTAGATAAGAAGGTATTTTGGGTTAGGGTAAGAAGTACAGAGATGAAGGTGGAGACAAGAGTAGCGTCATTAGCATATTGAATGAGGGTGGATTGTTGGCAGGATATGTATAGTTCATTAGTAAATATATTAAACAGGAGGGGACCCAAGATGGAGCCTTGTGGAACACCAGATGTTACTGCAATGTAGGGAGAGCAGGATGAGAGCCATCTGACAGATTGCTGCCTCCAAGAGAGATACCTAGAGAACCAGGATAGGGAGGAGGTAGATAGGCTGAGATTGACCAGTTTGTTTAGTAGCAAAGGGTGAGAGACAGCATCAAAACCTTTGGAAAGGTCTAGGAAAAGATAGAATATGAGTGGTTGTTGTCACAGGCCTCAGCAATAGCATGTGTAAATGATAGGAGGGCAGTAGTTGTGCTATGGTTTGGCCGAAAGCCATGCTGGGTGGAAGTGATGAGGTTATGCTGAAGGAGAAAGTTGAGAAGCTGTGAATGAATGCATTTTTTGAGTATTTTAGAGAGAGGAGATAGGATGGTGATGGGTCAGTTGAGTTTCTTCCTTTATGGAGGGGAATTGTGAAAAAAGATTTCCAAATAT
Organism: Protopterus annectens; assembly: GCF_019279795.1. Lineage (NCBI taxonomy): Eukaryota > Metazoa > Chordata > Ceratodontiformes > Protopteridae > Protopterus > Protopterus annectens. Next base: position 1,417,098,737 of record NC_056745.1, read on the forward strand.
GAGGAACAGTGGCTTCTTGAACTGACCTGTTGATGAGCATGGATACAGGATGGGCTATAGATTCAGCAGCTAGTTTCAGGAAGCTAGAGCTAGAGCAGGGATTCAACCTTTGCAGAAGTGTTTTGATGTAAGAAGTGTAAACAGGTTGAAAGGAGAAGAGGTTTTTATTGAGTGGATGAGAGGGAGAAGGGGTAGAAGAAGAGGTAGGGTTGGAGGGGGTGAGTTTTTGTATTGTATCAAGGAAGGGTCTATTGAGGAGGCTAACAGTCTCTAGTGGAGATGTGTTTGGGAAAGGGGAGGGGTTGGAAGGCGGCCAGGAGAAAGAATATTATTAAGAGTTGACCAAAACCTATGTGGGTTGGACTTGCCATTGAGTTAGGCAGAGTTATAGTAGTTTTTTTGTCTTTATTGGTTTGTTTCTTGACAAGATTCCATAGTTCTCAGTAATATTATAGTAGGGGTAGGTCTTTCTTCTTAACCCAGGCTTTCCAACCATTGTCTCTTTTGTGCATAAGGGATCTAGATTCCTTGGTTAGCCATGGGGCATAATTAGATTTGATTCTAATTTTTCTGGCTGGAGCAAGTGAGTCGAGGGTATCAAGGAAGATGCTATTGAATTTACTCACTGCATCATCAAGAGGAAGGACCAGTCGATATTAGATAGAATAGAGTTAAACTGAGTGTAGTTAAGGTAAATTTATGACAGTGCCTATAAAGGTGGGGTTTACGTGTTTGGTTAGAGTACCTTAGAATAGAAGTGGGGAGATGATCGCTTAGGGAGTCTAGTGAGGTAGTTGGGCTACGGTAAAGGTTGGGGAGTTAGTGAGTATCCAGTCAATAGTGGAGCTGGACTAACAATTCCAAAACTGAAGAAAAACAAACTGTCAAAAAACAAACCAAAAGGTTCAGAACCAGCAGGTGTAAAACTCCAAAGGTTTATTAGGAAATGTAAAAGTAAAGCGCTTTTCATCTCCCTTAGTAGGAAGACTTCTTCAGACAAAGGAAAAAAATCATCAAACACAATTTAAAACCCCAAAACAAAATTACAAACAGCTGCCTTAATTGAACCCACTGACATACCTTCACATTTAAAGTTGTATTACATTAAAAGCATAAATAAATGTCCACTTAGTGTAGACAGGGTGTTAAACATAAAAAAGTTTTCAAAAAAGAAACATGAACTTGATAAAAGTAACCAAGAATGTCTTAGTGAACATTCATGAACCTAATCAAGTGTAAATACTGTTTGTTTCAAAATACATTTTAGCAAACAACTTTTCATAGGGTAAAACAAAATTCATACAGAATCTTGTGATTAAAAAGAAAATAAAATGAAGTAATGCTTGCAACTAAGTATATACAAATATAATATCCATTCCTTAACAGAAAAGGTAGTAAGGAGTATACATCTCTAATGCATAATGAAGAATCAATAATAAATGAATAAATAAACAGTGCAACTCAACTAGGAGTCTGCAATAACCGGAATTTCAAAAATAAAAGAAATGTTATTTCTAATGTTAAATAATTTATTTCTGTGTTAAAAATCTCACACAGAAATTGCTTGTCATTTAAACGCCAACAGAATGCAACGACAGTATATGAAAAATAATTTTTTAAAAATGTTCCTTGAGCAATGGGTAAAGCACCAAGCTGCGATGAGAACACTTTCTAAGCTTTTAGTATGCACAGTTGTAGCAGCCAAAACAAGTCAAAATGCAGCTGTTTCAGAAAAAATATGGCAAGGCATTGCGTGGAAGACACGTCTAAATCAAAATAAACAAACCGCCAGATTCACAAGATGGTACTTCATTCAAGAACCATGCAGGTACTAAGCATGGATAGCCAAACAAATGAAAATCAGTTCACAATCGTGCCCATGAATACGGCACATTGTTCTGCAAATGAGTTTGTACTGAAAAGATAATAAATAAAGTAGCAGAAGACAAAAGAAAGAAAGAAATGCAACACCTAAGTAAATCCACAACTGTTGGTGTTCAATGACATTAACAATAGGTAAACATAGCACTTCAAAATACAGTGGGTCTAAACATTAAGATCTCATTATTGCTTATGCAAAAAAGGTGCATGTGTCTAGAAGTAAGCAAAAATCAAGTCAGACCACAATGCAGAACCTGACAAAAATAAAACATACAAATCCTGAACGAAACTATGCAAAATGAAAATACAAATAAAAATAATAAAATAAAATAAGGTATCAGAAAACTAATGTTTCTCAAGTTAAACATTTGTGAATTAAGGTTTAAAAACCAGACTTGAGGTTTAAGTAATGATAAAAGAAGTCTTATCTTAGCAGGTTTCTTAACTTTAAAACACAAGTCAAAGAAGTAACTTTGTTCAACCGTAAGAGTTCATTTTAAGTTGCCAAATGAGTTCTTTTTTTCTAATAACAATTGTTGGGGTCCTCCTCTTTCATCTGTAAGTACCTGGTCTATAACTTTAAAAAGGAAAGCGTGAGAAGGGTTGTTATTACAATGTCTTGCAAGGGTGTTAGTCTTGCTCTTCTTCCTAATGAGTGCGTGTGTTCGTAAATTCTCTTTTTTTCTGTCAGTCTTCCCTATATAAAAGGCAGGGCATGACTGGCACACAGCTAAATACACCACTGATTTTGAGTTACAATTGTAACAACCCTTTGCTTTAAACAGACGTTGCTTCACTATACATGTGGACCCTGTAGATATAAATTTACAATAGTTGCATGTCTCACATTTGTATGTGCCTTCAGTTCTAGTATGCTTTATTGAAGGTCTTTCCATAATGTTTTTGAGGTTTCTGCCCTTTCTAAAAATGATAACAGGTTTGTCCCCTATTTTCTCCGTGAGTTCTTTTTCAAAAGATAACAACTGCCAATTCTTTTTAAGTACATTGCTAACATATTTAGCTTCTAATGAAAAAGAAGTAATGAAACTTTTTTTTATTGTACTTCTCTTGGGAAAAAATGGTTTGACCCATGCTAGAAGAGTGGACACCAAGAATCTGTAATGTGACTTCATCTGACTCTGCCAGGTTCACATTGGTTTGTTTCAAAGTGAGAATGGGATTGAAAGAACCCAAACCCCTTTTCCTACAAACTTCTCCTATTGTGTCATTCACCAGTGATTCGGGGTACCCACGACTCATAAACATGCATTTCAACAAGGTGCATTCCTCGTTGAAGGCGGAGTCTTCAGTAGTCATTCTTGCTGCTCTAACTAGTTGGCCCTTTAAAACAGATTTTTTCTGGTGTAGCGGGTGGCAACTAGAAAAATGTAACATAGTGTTAGAGTGAGTGGGTTTCCTGTAGGTTTTAGCAACATAACCCCTGTGGATGTCGTCTCTCTTCAATTCAACATCCAAATAGTTAATGGTGTCTTCACCAAAGGTAAATGTGAATTTCAAAAATGGAGTGCTGTTATTTAAAACCTCAACAAAGTTGTTTGCATCCCCACATACGCTACCTTGAAACATAATGAAAATGTCGTCCAAAACCTGTTATATAGTTTGACTTTCTGAAAACTGTTGTCCTTAAATACATAGTCGTGTTCCCACTGGGCCAGTACTAAATTGGCGTAGCTGGCTCCACAAGGGGAACACATAGCTACTCCAATTATTTGTTTATGTATGCCCCCATTAAATCCAACATAATTATTGTTCAGGATCACGTCTAAAAGTTCTTGAATTAGACGGATCTCATCACTCTCCGCTCCATGTGCTATTAGGTTTCTGGTGACGTATTCAATCCCTATGTCATGGGGTATGGAGAAGTAAAGGTCGACTACATCTATTGTAAGAAAATGAATGTTGTCACAGTATTTAAATTTGTCTACATTTTCTAAAAAAGCCCAGGAGCCAGGAGTCCTTAACTATTTGTAACTCTTGGGACACATACTTCTTTAATAACTCATCAATGAACTTGGCACAAGCATAAGTAATAGAAGACCTAGCATTGACTAAAGCCCTCATAGGGGGGTTTTGAAGGTTTTTATGAATCTTGGGTAAACCAAATAAGTTAGGTGTTTTTGGGTTAGGAACCACTATATAGTTGTAAATATCAATGCTGATCAAGCCTTCAATCAATAAGTCCCTAAAGAAGGAAAACATTTTTTTATATGCAATATTCATTTAGTTGATACTTGATCTAACATAGGTGTTACTGTTCAGAATGTCCAACATTTTCTTATCATATTCCTCTTTGTCCATGATCACCAAACCACCTCCTTTGTCTGGTTTCAAAACTCTGACCGGTAAAGTTCTGAATAGGTTCAAGGCTTCTACTTCATTGTCTGAAACATTCCTAATGGTATTCCTCTTTCTACTCGTGTAGAGAGCCCTGAAATCGGCCTCACACATGTGTTCAAACAAAGATAAAGGGGGGCAAATTGGTGGATTGTAAGTACTAGATACCCTCAAGGGGTCTTCTACAAAAGGCTTGTCTCCGAAAATCAAGGACAGGTTAAGTTTTCGGATGTATAACTTCAAGTCAATCAAAGTCGCTGGTAGGTCAAAGTGCTCATCAGATACAAAGGTCAGTCCTTTGCTAAAAAGGTTACAAAGTTCATGTCTAATGTTAAAATTAGAGTAATTGTACACTTTGAAGTCTCCAGTATTGTTTGATAAAATGACAGTTGCTGAAGTTATCTGTTGTAATTGATGTTCTCTTTCCTGCCCCTCATATTGTATCTCCGTTGATGGTTTTGGCCCCTGTTGGAAAACGAATCATTACTGTCATTAGTGTTAAAATGGTTGTTATTATCCAAATTGTTGGCTGGGCGCAAGTCAGGGTAATCATTTCTCCAATCTCCCTCAAATGCATCTAATTCTCCAACACCTGTTCCTACTCGCATTGCAGGCTCAGGGTCTTTACTACCATAAGGACACACAAAGTTATTGCATTGGGTTTGATGACCAAAAATGCCTTTACCCTGAGAGGGAGGTGGTTTAGGGTAAGCAGATCCATTTTTGTAGTCATTAATGTCCCTTCTTAGTTTCTTTAATTTCGCCTCAGAGTTCTTAACTAATTGTTGGTCAATTGATGAAAACACTCTCTTGTAATCGTAATGGTACCTCATAAAGTCTGGGTGTGTCCTTATGTCATTATTCAACCCAGTGACCTCATTTGTCAATTTTTCTATGGATATGGCATAATGCTTACACATCATGTCCATAAGTTCGGTACCATGTCTGTCAAATAAAGAAAGAAGTTCATTGTAAAATTCTGTTCCAGCATCCAAACCTGATGGGTACTGCCAAGATCGTAAACCTTTCGGTACTACTCCCTGTTTCTTACATTCTGCAAAGTAACTCACTTCCAGTTGTAGTTTTTTAAGTTTCAACATTTTCTTGTCAACTTCCTTTAATTTAAAAGGTAAGGACTCACCTCCTCCAGCCGAGCCTCTACCAACCCTTTCGTTGTGGTTGGAACCAAAAACTGGTTGTAACTTTAACCATTCAGTCATGTTAGGAAGCCCTATAAGCCCCGAGGAGGCTTCATTTGTAGAATTAAAAAAAGTGGAAACTTCACCACTAGTTTCATTCTGTTGTGGGTGTAGTACACCAGTGTGGTTCGCTCCTTCATTAGTAGCTCCGTTTCCAGAACAATTACAGGTAGTCGAACACCCTTGTAGTTGAGTGCTGGGAGCACAGTTAGCCATGATTTTAGGTCTCACTGAAGTGTTTGTTTGTGACAAGCTATCCACCCTTGTAGAAAGATTTTCAAGTTTTTCATTCATAAGCTGGATTAATTAGGTTAAGTTTATCATTTCATTCGATCCAGAGTCAGGCAGCAAATAAGGTTGAGTGATAATATCTCCAGAGCAACCCAAGCTGGGTTCGGTAGCCATGAGCACAACTAACAATTCCAAAACTGAATAAAAACAAACTGTCAAAAAACAAACCAAAAGGTTCCGAACCAGCAGGTGTAAAACTCCAAAGGTTTATTAGGAAATGTAAAAGTAGCTTTCGTCTCCCTTAGTAGGAAGACTTCTTCAGACAAAGGAAAAAATCATCAAACACAATTTAAAACCTAAAAAAAAGGGGTGTGTGTTACAAAATTACAAACAGCTGCCTTAATTGAACCCACTGACATACCTTCACATTTAAAGTTGTATTACATTAAAAGCATAAATAAATGTCCACTTAGTGTAGACAGGGTGTTAAACATAAAAAAGTTTTCAAAAAAGAAACATGAACTTGATAAAAGTAACCAAGAATGTCTTAGTGAACATTCATGAACCTAATCAAGTGTAAATACTGTTTGTTTCCCTTAAAATACATTTTAGCAAACAACTTTTCATAGGGTAAAACAAAACTCATACAGAATCTTGTGATTAAAAAGAATAAAATGAAGTAATGCTTGCAACTAAGTATATACAAATATAATATCCATTCCTTAACAGAAAAGGTAGTAAGGAGTACACATCTCTAATGCATAATGAAGAATCAATAATAAATGAATAAATAAACAATGCAACTCAACTAGGAGTCTGCAATAACCGGAATTTCAAAGGCGTTTCTAATAAAAGAAATGTTATTTCTAATGTTAAATAACCGAATACGTTTATTTCTGTGTTAAAAATCTAACCTTCGTTAAGGTTCGGAACCTTTTGGTTTGTTTTTAATAGTGGAGCTGGAGGTAGAGGTCTTATTGAAGTGAGTGGGTGATGTTGCAAGACTTTCAAACAACACTAATGTCAAGAAGTTGCTCATAAATACGCTCTTTCAAATTCCTTTGGGTTTTCCCCACATAAAACCCATCACATTCTTGACATTTGGCCAAATAGATAATACCTTTAGTATTACAGTTATAGTGGAACCAAGATTTTATATCAATTTGGTTGACCCTAACTGAGTCACCAACCAAGATAAATTTACATTGGGGGCAAAACCCACATTTAACTATGCCATGCTTTTTATTGTTTATTTTTACTGGTTCCGGTATTTTTAGTTTGCCTATCCTAGCTTTTACCTACTGCAAGTTACTTCACCACTAGCAGCACTCTCCTGTCAGGATTATTCGGCATCAATGCCCCCCTGATAGTGCATGTTGGAGATGTGATGCACTGTAAGTTGATTATTTTCACTTGATTTGGGGATGTCCAAAAAGTTACTTGATATGGGAAAGGGTCACTGATATAACTTCATGGGCCTCAAGAGCTTGCTTACCTGGGCTTGGTCAACCCAGGTTTTGGCTTTTGTCACTGTAGTCTACCTCAGTACTCCTATCTAATAATCAGTGGAAATGCTTGTAGCTGGATAGTCTTGCAACAGTTGCTGTTATTTTTAGTCAGTGGAAATTGGGCCCAAGAGACATGTTACAGTGGTTCACCACCTATAAACAGCGACTGCGGTTTATCTGCAAGAATTACCCCCTCACAGTGAGGCATATCAGGAATATTGGTCTATTTTCCTCTTTCATCTCAGGGATCCTGGATTTTGGTAAGCAGCAGTACTTTAGCGTGTTCATTAACTCATTGTCTTTGGAGTTGGGTCCATAGTTGGCAGCTACATAGTATATCTCTTTCTGGTGCTTCTTCCCTTCCCACAAGCATGTCTTCTTTAGTCTCAGCTATGAGTATTTAACTATGTAAGATGGTTAAAATGTTTACCATGTGGGTGATGCATATTTTCCTCTGGGATAATAGCTGGTTTATGTGTATATTTAAGGTTGTCTGTCACTTTCTCCTTTTTTTTCTTCATATTATTTCATCCTTAAGAGATGTTTTTTACTTTTCTGGCATACTGTCCCAGCAGTGTGAACCTTTGCTCAAGATTATTGTCACTGTTGAAGTGACGCCCCAACCCCATGTGCAAAATGGGAAAAGGGGTTGAGGATGGATGGATGGATGTTATTGAAATTGAATGATATTCTCGGTTATTTAATAAAGTAACAAAAATGAAAAAAGAATAGTTACACCAAAATAGTGCATACATCTGCATGCATGTTCTAGATAAAGAAGGGCCAATATCATTTATGTGCAATGGTGACTTGCAGGTGAGTCAATGTTGCATTACAAGTTTTTTTTTCTATCACCCCAGCCAGCTACTTAAATCATTCAGTGCACATACCTTGATTTGGGTAGAAAGTTGTTTATACTAAGTTGCCAATACTTTCCTGGACACTGCTGACAATTTTACTTTGCACATAGCCCCAACACCCTCTTGGAATTTAAGTGCAAGATTTTCTAAATCTGGCCTTTTTATCATCATTAAAGGATCGCAACATGCAGCAAACCTATGATTATATAGTAGAAGGCCACAGTTCTCTTCATTACATAGAGGAGACCACATTTGCCCTACAATAAATATCATTAGTGGTGGCTGAAAAAGATATCACGAGTCATAATTAAGTGAAGGCTAAAGTTAGCAGGTAAAATCCCATAGTGACAGCATAAGCAATGAGCCGAAACATTTGTATGAGATAAGAATCTAATAAAAAAGAAACAGTGTACAGATCTGCTTTCATTAAGGCACGTAACTAACCACATCATGCAACAGTTAACTGCCATATCGTAATGAAAGTAGTAAAACTGGCCAATTCCATTGAGTGCAGTACATCTGAATTCTATGCAGAAAGATAAATGTATACTTCAGTTACATATACCTTACTCTTTGCAGTGACACAGTTACCCACATTAGCAGTAGTAGCTGTACAGCGAGTATCTCATATGTAAGCAATTAACATGTCTTAATAGTGAAACTAGTTATACCCAGTTGAATTCATACTGCAAGCATCTCTCAGTACATGCTGTATGTGGTAACACCAATAGAGTTAGTTTCCTTCAGTCATTTGACATCTGTTTCACACTGATAGGACTCCTGTAAGTGTTTTCCTCTCTGATATCCTTGGATGGCATAAATGAAATAAAAAGATGTTAGCATGTTTGTATATTTTGTGCATATGTAATATAGGAATTATTTTTTTAAGTGTAGTCAGTACAGCATTGCCATTTTAACTATTTAACATATTACATTCCTAAGCCTAAACCACTTGTGTTAAGAGGTGACTGCAGTTTTGACATTGTTTCTACTGACCTGACATTTTATACAAAATAAAAGCTATTTACTTGGCCAAAAGAGAACAGCATTAAAGGAAATTAAGTCAGGCAAAGCAGCAGGCTCAGACAAGGTAACAGCAGATATGATTAAGATACTGTGTGAGTTAGGGGAGAAATGCCTCCAGAGGGTATTCATAGCAGTGTGGACAGAAAGGCATCTCTTAGATGACTGAAAAATAAGAAATCTAGTGCCAGTGTACAAGTACCAAAGGGACATTCACAACTGTGGGCAGTGTAAATGTATTAAATCCCTGTCACATTACATGAAAATGCTGGAGAGGGTGATTGATAAATGAATACACAGTTTTAGTAGAAGAACGCAAGGTGGGAGAAGGACAGCTCAGATTTAGATCAGGATGCAGCACAACTGACCTGATGTTCACAGAAACTCAGATAATATGCTAGAGATAAATAAACAGGTCAACTGACCATTCCTAGACTTGGAGAAAGCATACACCAAGGTGCCAAGAAAGTTGGTTTGGGCAATTCTGTGATGGTCTGAAGTCCCAAAAACATTCCTAGAATTAGTGAAGGCTATGTAAAAGGATCCAATGACTCAAGTATGAACAGTGCCCTGACTCACAGGTGTCCACAGTGGATATGCATGTGCAACAGGGTTGATCTCTGAGAATACTGCTGTTCATACTGGACATTACCAAATATGGTAAAGGGGGACATTACCAAATATGGTAAAGGGGACAGATCAACAAAGCTGCTATACATAGATGATGTGGAATTGCCTCTGAGCAAGAACTTCAGCAAAAGGATAGGGAAATGGAAAGAAAAACAGTACTTTTTGCATTTTACATGTTTAAATCTCTTTCTAGCACAGTTCAGTAAACTGTATTGTATAGGCTATATAAGGTATCGTTATGTGCAAAAGTCACAGTTCTGGAATTTTAAACTGAAACATACCTCTCAACCTCTTACAGCAAGAAATCTGGACAAAGGCACAAATAATGGGGCCACAAAGGCCCACAAATAGGGACACTTTTTAAATATTGCTCTTACAAACTTAGAATAGAATAACAGGTTTTGCATTAACATGTATTTTCTGAAGGATTTGAAGTCTGAAATTCAAATCTGTGCCATTATTTTTTTACTTCAGTCTTCAACGATTTGCCAGTGATTTGCCAGAAAACCATAATTTTATGAGAAACAGACCAAAAATATGAGGCAAAAATGTGGACATTCTGTTAAAATCTGGACAGCTGAGAGGTATGAACTGAACCATTCTGCAACAAATATTATTAAATGCAGTAACTGTTACTTGATTTTTAAAATGTGATTTTCAATAACAAAAAGATTATTGCCAATGTAATATTTTTTTCTGCAGTCTGCTTAAAATTTATCTGGTGACAGGTACATCACATTCTGTCTGAAACATAGGAAACCCAAAGTCGAAGTCTGCATAATTGCTGTTATTAAACCTTTTGAAAAATGAGCAGTACCCTCTGACAGTTTCTTATAACAGTAACATCTATCTGACCCCGAAAACTACCACCCCATCACCCTGACAAGCCTGATCTGTAAGGCCATGGAGCGCATCATTATGGACCTCATAAATAAGGATTTAGGAAACATTCAAACCCTGGATCCCTCACAGTTTGGGTATGTAAAGGGCAGTTCATATCTGCTCAACCTGATAGACTTCTTTGAATCTGTCACCAGAGTGGTCAATGAAGGCAAGTCAGTCCATACAGCCTACCTCGATTTGGCCAAGGCCTTCAACGCTATCCCCCACTCAGGGATCATTGACAGACTAACCAACCTAAGCATCAACCCCTACATCATAAGATGGGTAGCCAACTGGCTCATGGACAGAACCCACACTGTGAAAGTAGCAGACTTCAAATCTGACTACCGGGCAGTCACAAGTGGCATCCCACAAGGATTGGTCCTGGGTCCTCTCCTGTTTGAAATATACCTCTTTGAAGTTCAGGCCAAAACCAAAGGACTCTGGTTAACCAAGTTCACAGATGACTGCAAACTAGGAGTCATTATTGACTCTCAAGTGGACGTTGACATCCTACAAAAATGCCTCACTGACACCCAACGACTGGTGCTGGATCCATGATCTTAAGCTCAATGCCATAAAGTGCATCATCATCCCCTGTGGGAAAAACATGACACCCATGAACTACCACATTGAAGATAGCCCTCTCAACTCCCAAGATGTCGTAAGAGATCTAGGGACACAAGTGGATAGCAACCTCTCCTTCAACAACCATGTGGCCACTGTAGTTAGAAAGTCCCTCTATGTGGCACACCTCATTACAAAGGGTTTCTCATCCAGGAATAAGGAGGTCATAATCCCTCTCTACTCATCCCTCATTAGACCCATTATAGAGTACAATGCCCCATTTGGCATGTACCTCACTAGAGACCTGCAATGATTGGAGAGGCCACAGAAATTCCTCACAAAGTGGATCCTAGGACTCAAACACTTGCCCTCCACAGACAGACTCAAACAACTACAGCTATACTCCATCTCCTATCACCTACTCAGAGGTGATCTCTGCTTGGCATACAAAGCCATGTCGGACCCAGTGTTACTAAACATGCTTCATCTGAAAAAGACTCAATCCCTCCACACCACATGGTCCAAGGACTTCAAACTCATCACCACAATAAACAGAACCTGGAGGGATAGGTTCCTAACCCAGAGACTACCCATACTCTGGAATGAACTCCCCATTCATGTCAAGCAGAGCATCCCACTGACCCTCCTTAATAAAAATCTTGATGAGTGGATGGGCAACAGGAAATTCACCCCAGGGATCATTTCAACAGCCTTGATCGATAGGGGTACAGGGAACTAATGTCCGGCAACAGGACGTCTGGATATGTTCTTGGGCTAGGCTTGTGTTGGCTCCAGGGTCATTAGCCTAGTACTCACCTATGAACCTATCATTAATATTAATTAAACAATGCAGTTCTGCAGAAAAGAAGGGATTGTGCTTTGGGAAGGTTTTCTATTTGAAAATGGGCAACAAACTGTACAAAGACACCCTTTAATTAATTACTGGGAGCCCAGAACTCTGTAGTATTGTTAGGACAAGGTGTCATGACTCTACAAATACCAGTCTGCTGTTTGAGCAAATAGTTTTCAGTTTTCATGATCGATTGCATTGCTCTAACCAACTTTTTCTGTTCTTGTTTTATTTTGTTAGCTGGAGCATTTCATATTCTGTACTCTGCTCTGAATGCCCTCTTCCTTCCAACTACTGACCCGTCACTCTTTCTGCAAACATCCACTGTGCCTCATCCTGTCCCCTGAGTACTTGCAGTTGGAGATTATTCTTTAGGCAACTTAGATCTCAAAGCAAGGATTTTATCAAACCCAAGAAACAATGTGGGATTTTTTTTTTTGGGGGTCCTGCACTCTTTTTAAATGCTAAAAGGTTAGCAATTTTGTCCAAATTATCTTCCAGTGAGTAAGTCCATGGTTTTAACATTGTCTCAATGCTATCTTGTTCTGTTTTAAGCAACTTCAGGTATCATGTCTTTTTTTTTTTTTTTTTTTTTGGAAATGTAGTTGTGAAGAGAGTCTCCCACTGAGACTGGTTGTACCCTTATGGTATTCATCCCTGCCAAACTACACCCTACTTATGCATATGCATTATCATTTTACATTACACTACTGACCTCATATATTCTGTTAAGCAACTTCTAAAACATCCTAAACCTGATTTATTTAAGGAAGAAATAAAATATATACTTATTTAGATATTTTCTTCTCTTACAATACAGCATGTTAATTAGTCTGCAGATGTTATGTTCTGGATTCAAAGGTGACTGCTCTTTTTTCACATTTAGCCAAGCTGCTGTCCACTCTGTCTCTGGTTAGCATGCATCATGCCCTTTCTCAGTGTTCTTATTAGTTACTTAAAATAGAAATGGAACCGTCTCTGCTTACTAATTAAAATTGTAATTCTGGAAATACAGCACCACACCTAACTGTGTACTCTGCACCCCACAGCCTGTTATACTAAACATAAAAAATCTAAGAAAAACTAAAGTTAAGAAGAAACTCATTTATTTACCCTACTATAATACCCCAGCCTCATGTAAAACATGGAAAAAGGGGTTATGGATAGATGGCTGTATGGCTGGATGGATGGACAGACAGACAGATGGACGGACAGATGTGCAGATGGATGGATGGATGGATGGGTGGACAGACAGACAGACAGATGGATGGACAGACAGATGGATGGATGGATGGATGGATGGATGGATGGATGGATGGATGGATGGATGGATGGATGGGTAAATTTTTACTTTTCTATCTTTCTTCACCAACCTCTGAGAAGCTTCTAAATATTGCCCCTGGCTTTCATACCCACTGTACCCTAGATCCCTTCGCTGTTCTTTGCTGAATACACCCAGATATAATCCTGCAGTGTATGAGTCTATCTTTGGTATCTCAGTTTGTGACCCTGGAAAGTGTGGGATCTGATAGGAAATCAGTGATGAAGTTGGAGTCATCAAAAAGAAGGTGGTCTGTTGGAGTCACTAACTCAGGACATGACAAGTACAATGACATAATGACACTGCTGCCACCCCTTTAATCTATGGTGTTGACCTTTGATGCCTCTGGTCTCAACCAGAGAGTGCAAAAGTGTTAGGTTTCCCCAATATCTCCTCTTAAAATAGGAGAGCTGGCGATCAGATGATTCATGTTACCCCCCCCAACCAGATCCACTAGTAGCCCAAGACTGCTCCAAAACCTAGGTCAGTGGGGTCAGTGGTGTTGGAGATGGATACCTTACCTCTGAATCATTAGGAAGGATATCCCACCCAGACTCTGACACAACGTGCTGTGAGGAAAAGGTTAGTTTGCTCTTGCTTTCTTGTTTTTTGCATTACTTTATTAACTTCTTCTGTTTTGTAGGTTGTGATTTATTTGATTTACACTGTGTTTTATTTGTATTCTTCTTTTAACTGCATATTAAAACTTGAAAAGACAGCTGTGTCTCTTATGAATCACACAGAAATATTTACATTTTTTCTTAAACACAACTGTCTTTCTAGTTGCCTGCCCCTTATGTTAATTTGACCACATATCTCCTTCCCTCTCCCCTTTCACTAGTTATTGTGAGTAAGCACAAAATTATCATTTTGTGAAATCACTCCCCTTCAACTATTTAAATCTATTGGCTATCTCACTGTATTCCACATAACCAGAATACAAAAGTACCCACTATGTTTCAATCTATCTTTCTCATTTAAAATTAGTGTCTCTCCATTAAAACTTAAGTTGTCCCCTTTTTCTATTTGACTGCTTAGTGCACACTGCAGTGCTTAAAATATTAACCCATTTTTTTCATCTTACCTTTAAACATCTTTTGCAAGACCACCAGTTATTGGACAGTCTACATTCTCCCTCTCGGTAGTCATCTTGGAATTAGTGCTTTTATTTTCTCCTTGTGAGACCCGCGGTGGTGCAGTGGTAGCATTGTTGCCTCACAGCAAGAGGTTCTCCCATTCGATTCTCAGCTAGTGTGCGGGGAGTGCCTTCTGTGTGGAGTCTGCATGTCCTCCCCACGGGTCGAGTGGCATTCTGAAAGACATGCGTGAATGGGTGTGCCTTCGTTTAAGGTTTGCCGTCAAGCTGGCAACTCGGCCCCGTGAAAATCTACTGCCAATCATTAGTGGACCAGAGTTCCGCTGTGGTGACCCCTAACTGGGAAAAGCCGAAAGACAAAAACAACATTTTCTCCTTGTGAGAGAAGGAACACAGGGACATTATTTCCTGGAGACTGCTGATCACCAGAAGGCCTAATAACTGCTTCATAGGTGACAGCTTGGAATCTGTACTTATGTGCTATTCCTGGTGAGGAAGGAGCAGAGAGCACTGATTCCTGACTGTTTCTGGTTGGGCAGTGAGTGTCTGTGCTTAGCGTTCCTGGTTGGCCTGGTCAGAAAAGGCTACAACAAGTCTACAGACCTTTGCATCATCTGGGAAAAAACTTTGGGTCACCAAACAGGCTGTGGCCTGTTTCTCTTCTTGGGATTGGTGGTAATGTTTTGCTTTTTCTGAGAGAAGAAGCAAAGGAGCATTGTATTCCAGCAGAGTGAAACTGTGGTGTTACCAGCACTAGCAATAGCCAGCCAGTAGCCATCCACGCAACTTCCCACACTTCATCATTCTTGATATGCCAATTCTTTCTTTTTATAAGTACTGCTTGATTTGTTTTTAAGTTCAGAATATCTTCATCCTTAAATTTTACTTACTTCATCCTTAAATTTTCAGGGTTGACATATTAGTTTCCCCTCAAGTGTTTGTCATTACCCTGTAAAGACACAGACAACTTGAGTGACATTCTTCCTGTAAAAGCATGATTGAAATTTCACCAGTAGCTAGTTGCACACAGGACAACTTGTTTGTAATGACAAACACTGTCCCCAGAGTTGCAAACAGGATATTCCTGACATTGCTTTACATTCTCATGCCAACTGTCTAATCAATAAAAATGGGTCTGTTGCCATGGATATGACCTTTCCCACTATCTCCATTACCATCTTCGTAGATATGGGCATCCTGAGGCAATGTAGAAATTGCCTCATGTTTGCTGACAATCGTTTAATTCTCAAATATCCTGATATGGTATGTGAGAGATGTATTTACACAATGTCACTGGAGGCAAAGCTCTCACATAAAAGTACTCCTAATGTCAGTAAGGTTGTCAGTAGTACACATTCTGCGCTATCATACACAATTCAAAGCAGACATATAGACTCACATATGCTGAGGCACTTAAATGTAATCTTCCTAAACCCCAAAAACTTCCTAGATGAAGTGCACATAAATAGCCCCAGAAATCCCAAATGCACTATTTCAAAACCACACCCACATCAACACATAAAGCCACATCTCATGAAGCCTCTACTTCTAAGCCCATAAGGCAAGCCACCACACAATCCAACATTCTGGTCATTGGAGACTCCATTGTGTGACACACTGATGTCCCTCTCACCAGGCTGAGTAAGGAGAAAGCCACAGTCAGTTGCTTATCAGGGACTAGGATCTGCCCCATTACACACGCACTCAGGTCACTGGACCAAAAGTACCAGTATGACTCAGTCATAGTCCATGTGGGAGTAAATGACGTGAGATGTAACTCCCTAGACTATATGAAAAGAGACATCAAGGAGCTCTCAGAATATGTGTCTCAGACTAGTATGAGCCTAGCACTGAGCAGTACAATATGAAAAAAAGATGACTGACTTTAATAACTGGCTTAGTTTCTGGTGTCATTCTAAGGGGGTGCAATATTTGTCAGCATGGAAAGAGATGGTCAACAGACCACACTGCTTTACCAGGGATGGTATGCACCTCTCCCCTCTAGGCTTTCGAATATTAGCTAAAACATTGTCTTCCCCCATAGCGCCTTTTTTAAGCAATGCCAAACTGAAAATACTTCCGTCATAGCAAATCAAAACCAAAACAATCTAAAGGTATTACTGCTCAATGCAAGGAGTCTAAACAAAAAACTCCACTCCCTAGAAGCTCTCTTCACCCTAGAGAATGTTGATGTCTGTATGGTCACTGAGACATGGTTTAAAGCTGCAACAAGTACACCAACAGTGCAAGGTTATAATGTCTTTCACACATTTAGACCAGCTACTCCACAGACAGGGACTAAAGGTGAAGGTGTCTACATTTACATGAAAAATAAATATACCTCAAGGCTGGTCAAACAGGACAATGCACTTGAGCTGCTGCATGTTCAAATCCCCATATGCAAAATTCAATACCACTTCCTTGCAACCTATGTCCCCTTCTATGACCCAGGAAACTCATACCATGTATTTAAACTTATTGAAAACACTCACCATTCAACCTAATACCATATTCATGGGTGGCTTTAATTACCCCACTATTAACTGGGAATCCTATATGAAATCAAATGTACAGGCACAGAGATTCCTGGACTTTGTAAACACAAACTCCCTGGACCAGATTGTCAATACACCAACAAAGGGTCCAACCAAACTAGATCTGGTCCTCACTAATATTGGAGAGTGCTGCACACCCCCTACTGTAATGACTTCCCTGATAAGGTCAAACCACAAAATGTTCCTCTTTGAAGTAAAAATAAAACCTGGATACCCAGCTAAACCTGGAATAGTCAGGAACTACTCTAAGGTTAAACTCCTGCTATTAAGTGACAACATCACAAACTTTCAAGCCCCCATAAAACCTAAGAACACTGCTACCTATGCAGAACTGTTCACAGAAACTCTGTACAAGCATGTTAATAGCTGTATAGAAGCAGCTGTACCCACCATGAAGAAGTACAGAACCAACTCAAAAAACAAGCCACTCTGGTGGAATTACAAAATCAATAGGCTGTATAACAGTAGGAAGAAAATCATGGCAAAAATTAGGACATGCAGCACCCAGCAGGATAATAGCACTCTCATCAAACTAAACAAACAACTCAGAGGATAAATAAAGTCTACCAAAGCTAAATTTGATGTATATTTGGCCTCCTAAGCCAAGAACAGCCACAAGGCATTCTTTAGCTATGTCCGCAACCTCAAAGACAAGACATAATTGTTTGCAGAGCTCATTGTAAATGGAGCCACCTATACTGTGCCAGAAGATATAACAAACCTACTGGCTAATAAATTCAGCTCCAACTTTACCTCTCTCTTCCCCTCAACCGTGACTCAGGAAATGCCATCAAATATAATTTCCCTGCTATCACTAGGGAACAGGTCCTTAAGGCCCATCTCTAAGGCCAAGAACACTGCATCAATGGGCCCAGGCAATATCACAGGATGCCTTCTAAATAGCATGGAACATGACCTATCAGGACCTCTGGAAGTGCTATTTAACTGTAGCCTCCAAACAGGCTTTGTGCCTCATGAAGGTAGAACAGCAACAGTCATCCCTCTGCACAAAGGTGAGCCATCTACAAACCCTGGAAACTTCAGACCCATAAGTCTCTCTAGTCTTATATGTAAAGCCATGGAAAGAATTATCATGGAAATGATCAACAGTGCTACAGTAAACCTCCAGACACTGGACCAACCCAGTTTGGTTTGGTCAAGGGCAGGTCATACCTACTCAACCTGATGGACTTCTTTGAGAAGGTCACCAAAGCAATGGATTAGGGCAAAATGGATCACACTGCCTACCTTGACCTGACCAAGGCATTTGACCCAATACCCAACTCGGGCATTGTTGACAAACTGAAGAAGTTAGATACAAACCCATATCTCACCAAGTAGATAGCCAACTGGCTCACAGACAGGATGCAGGAAGTAAGAATTGGGGAGTCTACTTCTAAAAAGAGGCTAGTCACAACTGGAGTCCCTCAGGGATCAGTCCTTGGACTGCTCCTTTTTGGTATTTACTTCTCTGAAGTCAAGGCCAAAGTCAATTGTTTCTGGCTGACTAAATTTGCAGATGATTGCTAATTAGGAGCTGTCATTGAATCCTACACTGACTCAAAGGTTCTCCACAGAGGGCTGACACAGACAAAGAACTAGTGTCAGAGCCATGCACTAAAACTAAATGCCAAGAAATGCATGATAGTATCCTTTGGGAAGTCCTCCACCCCTGGTAACTATCATATTGACAACACACCCCTTATAGTTGACTCAGTAGTCAGGGACTTAGGGACACACATAGTAATCTAGCCTTTGACCATAACATGTATACAGTAGTGAGGAAATCATTCTATGTTGTGCAACTTATAAACAAATGTATGTCATCTAAGTCCAAGGAAGACATTGTTCCACTGTATTCAGCATTCATCAGACCTATCATTGACTACAATGCCCCCTTTTGTATGTACCTAACCAGGCATTTCCAACAATTGTAATGTCCACAGAGGTTCCTCACTAAAAGAATACCGGGTGTAAATAAAATGTCCTATGCCGACCGCCTCAATTTTGAGGAGAGATCAATGCCTGGCATACAGGGCATTGTCAGGCCCCACTCTGATGGAGCTCCTGCATATCCACAAAACAAGCAGCACCAGAATTACCCACTCTAAAGGCTTAAACCTTGCCTGTGATATAAATAGGACCTGATGGAGAGAGAGGTATGTTTCCCAGAGACTACCCCACCTCTGGAACAGGCTCCCCATCCAAGTGAATCAGATGTCCTCACTAATCCTATTCAAGTGCAACTTGGGCAATTGGATGGGGAACAGGAAATTCAGCCCTGGTTTTGCATCTATGTGTCTAATGGACACAGGCAGCCACAAAAATGGTTCATGTCACAGGCCCCTGCTTGTAAATGTTTCATCTCCCAAGTCCCAGATTACATTTATCAAGCATATCAGAACTTGTCAGAGATTTGAGATGTATGGCTAGGCTTAAAAAGACCCTTGTGGTCATTAGCCTAGTAAACACCTAAATATCTATGAACCTATGAATCTATGAACCCCTAGTATAAATTCTTTAAAAAGTATACATGCTTGCCCCACCCCATCATTCCATATAGAGACATACTCATACACTTACCCTATTCCACCATTACATATAGTCACACTCTCATATTTAGTGGATAATTGCTGAAAGCATCCCATATTACAACAATATTACATAATAATGGTTGTAGTGTCTGCAACAAGGTGTCTTTGCTGCAAGAGTGGATTTATCAGTACAGATCTGATACCCTAGCTAATCTATTCCAGACCTTTAGGTAATGCCTGTCCCTTGACTGTGAAACATTGCCTTCAGGGCTGGACATAGTTAGATAAGCTAGACAGCACAGGGGGAAGTTGGTGTGGACATCATCCACTAATATGACATGCAGTGTCCTTTCATACCAGCTCAGGTCAGATTCTCATCATATGAGGACTCTGGCCTCCTCTCTGTTTATACAAATACATAAGACATATCTTGTCTGTGTGAGTTGCACCAATGTCCCGCCACTGCAAATCAACGTATGATCAAGAAATATTTCATCAATGATCTAAAATTCTCTTTACATCTATTTTCTTATCCACACATGCTTGTTTGGACTGCCACAACTAACTACACTGCCTATCAAAATAGAAAAAAGTCTCACATTATAGAAAATAAATCTGGCAGAGAAAGAATGCTGGCTACTTCTTGTAGTTTTGTAGTAACTGGCATTATGGCAGAAACTGCTAGTGACCACCTCTCTGCATTTATGGTTCTTTTTAAATTTTCCTAGCTCAGAGTTAGTAAGGTAGACAAAAGTTAACAAAGTACAGCTATAAATAATCCTATTTAAGACCTAGTGTCTTGTTAGTAAGCGGACCTGTGACCTTTAGGTTTGAAGAGGGTCCTTTGAGGACTCTAGAAGTAGTTACATGTACCAGACTGAGCTTCTGAATTGCCTAACCTAAAGGGTGCTCCTATGAGAGAGGGTAGCAGTTGCCTCACAGAGAATGAGTGATATGGAGGTATCCCCCCTATATATGGAGGATACTTCAGTTTTCCCTGCCCCTATGAAAGTATAAAGGGAAACTACTTTGATTTAGCTCTGCATTTGTGGTCTGTGCAAGTACTGTTCAGTCATTAATTGACAAATATTTTACTAAACACTGTGTGTAAGAAAACATCATATTAAAATGGAACTGAACGTACCAGAAATTTTGTCTACAGAAAATATTGTGTCCAAGTGTAAAGAAACAATGAAATTAAGCTGAACTGTGTTTGCCAGCTTGCTTTGTGCAATGTTTATTTTTGAGTATTGAGACATATTTATTTTATCCATTCATCTTATAAATAAACTGGCCTTCAAACAATTACTGTCTTCAGCTGTTTTTCTTATCAACAGAGGTGTTTTCATTGGGCCAAAAAATGCTGTCTTTCTCTATATTGTAGTTTTCCTATATTGCCTGCTTTAGTTGAAGTGATACTTCCCACTACAATGTGACTTTCAGAATATTAAGTTGCTAACTGCATACAGAAGAACATGCACTGTGTTGAGAAGCTTGTGAATTACACTTGGTATAGTTGGCTTTGTGGGGAGGCCAGCAGTTCTATTTAAACTGTGCCTGCTGAGCTCTAAGTAATCATGGTGAAATCGACTGAAGCTTTGGCAAACTCCAGTAAGACCTCAATGAGTTCCACTGCTGCATTTCAGAAGGGAATTACAGCTAGTCAGTCATCAAGAAGGAACTGACCAGTATCTGGTCAATCCTCAAAAATTAACGACTAATACCTGCTCCTTTTTCAAGAGAGAAAGGCAGCTAATTATCAGCATTTGTTCCACCTACTGCAGATTTCCACCTTGGTGAAGCAGTTGTCCACCTCACTGGAAGTACGTAAGTCCAGTGTAGTCCTAAAGAAGCTCAGTCGAGAGGATCATAGGAGGTTGCTAGGCTATCGACCCAGAGGTCATTTTAAGCCTAGATGTTTCATCCCAATGTAATACCATAGATACTCTAGTCAGTACCCATGACTGTATTTAGTAATGGCTGCCCATGTTCAGGAGGGTTGTGGACACTATTCCCGGTAAAAATTTATGGTGCCCCATCCACTCGTCCAGGTTCCATTTGAACAGTGTCATAGAGGTGCTCTGCTTCACGTGAATCGGCAGCCTATTCCAAAGACATGGCAGTCACTGGGAGACAAATCTGTCCCTCCAGCATGTTCTACTCAAGTTGCAGGCCTTATTTAGCTCCATGGAATGGGTAGTATTAGTCCCATTTGATTTACAGATATGCAGCAATTCATTAGGCTTGGGTCAGAGATTGCTCTGTAAGCCAGGCATAAGTCTTCCCTAAGAAGTCTATATGATACTGAGTATCATGACAGGCACTTTAGTCAGTCTGTGTAAGGCATGTGCTGGAGTCCCTTGATCTTCTTAGTCAGAAACATCTGAGGTCTCTCTAATTGCTGCAGGTGCTTTGTACGGTACATGCCAAAAGAGACGTTATACTCAATTATGGGCCTGATTAGTGACAAGTATAGAGGGGTTATAACCTCCTTTGCTATAGAGGCAGTGCCTTTGCTAATCAAGTGTGCTATATAGAAAGCCTTCCTTACTACAGTAGACACATGGTGCTCAAAGTTAAGGTTGCAATCTACTTGTGATCCCAGATCTCTTACCACTTCGTAGGTACATAGGGTATTGTTGTTAATTTGATAATGTGAAGGGACATTGTTTTTACTGAAGGGAATGATGATGCATTTCTTTGTATTCAGGCTGAGACCATGACTAAGACACCAGTCGTTGGTCTGTGTAAGACCCTCCTGAAGTATACTGACATCATTTGGGGATTCAATATTTGCACCCAGTTTTCAGTCATCCACAAACTTGGTCAGCCACAACCCCTTAGTTTTGACCTGAACTTCTGAGAAGTATATACCAAAGAGGAGGGAGCCCTGAACTGACCCTTGTGACATGTCTGCTGGTTATTGTGGAGTCACCCACTTTGATAGTGTGTGAATGGTTTGTGAGCCAGTTGGCAAACCATCTTACAACAAAGGGGTTTAAATTCAGTTTGCTATGTTTATTGGTAATGCCTGAGTGTAGGATTGTGTCAAAGACCTTTGCAAGACAAGGTATGCTGTGTGCACAGATTTGCCCTCGTCAATGGTCCTGGTCACATTTTTGAAGAAATCCACCAGGTTTAACAGGCAGAATCTGCCCTTGATAAAGATAAATTGGGTCAGATCCATGGTTTGGAGGTTGCCTATGTTTTTATTTATGAGGTCCATGATGATACGTTGCATGGGTTTACAGATGAGGCTGGTCAGACTTATGGGTCTTTAATTCCTTAGGAGTGTTGTTAAATCACCTTCCACAGGAATAAAGCCTGCGGTTAGGCTGCGAATTAATAGGGTACTTAATAGTGAGGCTAGTTCATGTTTTAGTTTGTTTAGAAGACATGCTGGGATGCCGTCTGGTCCCATAGCAGCTGTGTTTTTTGCCTTAGACAAGGCTTTAATGACCTGCTCTTCAGATATGTAGGTTGGGGGGGTAGTTGGGGGCTAGGTTTGTGATAAGTTGGGAGGGCATAAGGGAGTGAAAGTTTTGCCAGATCTATCCACTAGCAGGCTTGCTATCACTGTGGGATCAGTATGTGTGATACTGTCACTAGTTCAGCAAATGCCTGGGTCCTACCTTTTAGGCTATGTACATAGCTGTAAAAGGCTTTATGATTATCCTTGGCTGTGATTGCTAAATTATTCTCATTGTTGTCCTTAGTGGATTTGACATGTTGTCTTATTTACCTGGTGGCGAAAGTTATACAGCTAGACAGAAATGGACCCAGGCCAAATGGGCCATAATTCTTGTGTTGCATCTAACCAGACATGCACTGAAAACTTAAGTCACTCATGAAAACGTTATTGCACATGGTTACCAGAAACTGAAAAAAAAAAAACATTTGACAGGGACTGTGGTTTCAACTGAAACACAGTCCCTTAAGTTTCATGATTGGAATTTCAGTATAGGCAGACCAGTAAAATCACAAATGGCTGGTTTAAAACACATTTTAAAACAGTAGATAGACTCTTATATAAATAATGTAAGTAAAAATTTGGAAGTTTTAGATGTAAATAAATTTAAGAGGGTGCTGCCTAATAACTTAAGAAAGTTGGTATCACAGAGTAACCCTAAATCTTCTGAATGGCTAGGTTTTACACTAGAGCATTTGTTACTAAGTGTGCTTATGGATTCTAAGTCAAACTTGCATGCATAAATGACTATTAATATGCCTCTCCCTATGTAGCCATCATTGTCTTTGAACAAGAAAAAAAGTGTCATCATTTGAATCAGTTTATTTTAAATGCTCTAGGAAGGGACATATAGCCAGGTACTGTGCAGTTAATGACAGAAAACTAGGTCTGTAGAAATTACTACTCCTAGTCAGCAGTCTGGTCATCGGTTCAAAGGTATATACTAGGCTAACGACCAACAGGGCATCTATAAGCCTAGCCATGCAATCCAACCCAACGGTGTTCTTACGAATCATTGGAAATTTATTAGGAGGGGGGTAAGTTAGGAAGTTTGTAGCAATTATGTGGAGAATGGTATGTTACTTTGGGCATTACTGTCTGCCTCTGTCAATCAAAGAAATGGGGGCCAGATCTAGGGTGAATTTCTGATTTTTCATGCATTGGTCAAGGTTATGCCTAAATAAGGTTAGTAATGGACAGTGCTTCACATGGATGGGATGCCTGTTTCAGAGCATGGGGATCATCTGAGACACATATCTGTCTCACCAACATGTCTTATTTATGTCACAAGCAAAATTTAAATCTTTGTATAATGAATCAGTGCATCTGTGGCACACCTGTGTTACCGGCGTTAATGGAGATTGATTGTATTTGCACATTTGTTCACCTTGCCTTACAGGTATTCTAAACACACTGTCTTAAAGAAGGGGAGAGGAAGTGTTTTAGAATCTTTCATTTTTGGAATGCAAGCAACAGGTCCCCTCCCCTCTCATGAGGTGATGTGAGACCAACAGCAGTGATTAATTCTGTCAGGGTAACTCAAGTGTTCTCTCATCAATTCTTCCAGTCTTGAACCTTTGTACAAAATCAAGTTGAGTAATGTGTTTAGTTATGACCATACAGAACATGCAGCTGAGAACTGGACTGAGAAATTGGGTGTAAAGGAGAACTATAACCTCCCCAGACAGAATGAGTATCCACATAAGAATCATGATCTACACAGAAAGGCCTTAAAAGTGTGGGAACTGACTCATCAAACCGAAGATTCTCTGTCCTTTATTAAAGTATCTAGTTTGAGCTGTTTTCCCCTCAGTGTAATACATTAGTGGAGAAATTATCTTCTCAGAAACAATTATAATAAATGTATTTGCATTAAGAGGCAGCCCATTGTTTTTACACCAGGAGTTGGTTAGAGCCAGCTTTACTAGGTTACTCTGGGGAAGACGACATTTGTATTAAGTTTGAAAGCATCAACAAACTAGGTCACCCAAAAGATGATTGCATTAACCCATGCATCAAAGAAAAAGATTCAAAAAAGTACAGGAGAGAATACCAAGCCCTCTGGCACTGGGGTGGTGATTTTTATTCATGTGAAATTTTGGCCACTACTCTTCCTGCGAGCCAGTTTGCAGTCTATTGGATCATGCAAGTATTTTTTCTGAGTTAATTTAATTTAGTTTATTTATAATCATTGTGTGTGGGATGAATGCTTTGCCCAGATTCAGGGCAAAGAAGATAGTAAAACAGATAAATATGAGAAGCAAAGGATATTCGGTTTTATAACTGGATTGCAGGAGAACTTGACAAGGGCATACTGATGTAGTCTACCTGAATTTCACATAGCCTTTAATTCTTCCTCACATGGGTGGCTAATATAAAAACCTGAAAAGGTTATAGGTAGTAGCATGACTGAAACTGGATAGCTACTTGAATGAATGGTAGACTGTAGAGGGCTGTGGTAAGAATGTAAAGAATTAGGGAAGTGAATAAAGGAGTACCACAGGTGTCTGTCTTTAGTCCAGTATTCTTCATTATATTTCTCTCAGCCCAGGCATAACTTATGGAATGCAGAACAGGGCAAAACAATTTTCTGATAACACAAATATAGGTGCATCATTGGAGGATGAGGCCAAAGTCAAGTCAAAGATTTGAAAAAACTAGGCAAACAGGTAGAAAGTGGCACTTGATGTTTTGTGTAAAGAATACAAGTCTACAACAACACAGGTGTTTATTATGAGCTGCGAGGAGTGAAACTGTCCACAATATTATAGGAAAAGGATCTCAAGTGTTTGTCACACATATATTAGACCACATGGAGCTGAGTAAAAGGGAATTGGCAGAAACAGCAATCAGAATGTTGAGATGCATTCGCAGGGTGCTAGATTCCCAAAGCAAAGAGGTAATGCTTCCACTCTGCAGAGTCCAGGTCAGACTATATCTTGAGAACTACATTCAGTTATGGAGGCCATATAAGAAAAAGGACATCAGTCGTCAGGAAATAATTCAAAGGGAAATATCTGTGGGATGGAGTGAAGGAATATAACCAGAAATAAAACAAACATGTCTTAAATTGTATCTTCAAATTTTATTCTTAAAAATTTTGTTGGTAGAATGAAATATTATTTTAGAGTTGTATTCATTGTCATTTTGAATGAATAACAGCTGGTAGGGCTTTAAATTAATTGTATAAAAGGAAATGATGTAGTGATTGATTTAGATTCTGATGAAGTTCAAGTTAGAGAACAAAAGTGCTGAATATACTTGTGAATAAACATTTTATTTTTTGACCACTGTGAACTTCATTTTATTTTAATACTTGAATGATTTCAAGTATTTTATCATTGGATCACATCTGGCTGTTTCCTTGGTTTCATCGGTGGTTAGTGGTGCCTTCTGGGTTACTAGTCTTTTCTTAAACATCCTCAAAATAAAACCATGCTGTTTGGATATATATACCTCCTCTTCCTTACAGGTTCTAATCCTTCTTATTACCTCTGTAGAGCATTAATCTACTCTAACCTTGAAATTTGTTAAGCAGGTAATCAGAGTTTTATTGTCTCTTCAAGAATGTAATTAAAAAATATATAAAACGGCTTTTCATCCATG
Source organism: Protopterus annectens (assembly GCF_019279795.1). Lineage (NCBI taxonomy): Eukaryota > Metazoa > Chordata > Ceratodontiformes > Protopteridae > Protopterus > Protopterus annectens. Next base: position 1,417,125,304 of record NC_056745.1, read on the forward strand.
ACGATATTGCTTTGCACTTATGCACCATATAACCACCACCATGCAGCAGGTCACCATAGCACAAGTCTCACAATTCACAGTTATTGTTAACAATCAAAGAGACTACCTTACATATTTGTTAGCACTGACAAAGGTTGAATTTAATAATAAAGAAAGGACACCACACAACCAGGATGGAGTTTAAATTGCTGCAGCATGTGTTTATTCAGCCAAATAGCCAAATTCTAATTCACTTTTACTTTTTGCTTTATTAAATGAAATACACTCAAAGCAGGATGCTAAGGAAGCTTCTCCACTTATTTCTACCTAGGCTGATTGCACTGTTCCAATATGGACCATACATTTAGATATCCCTTTTTACATTTTCCACTTATTCACTTTATTTTCATCACTTATCAACATTTCACCAACTGGGATGCCGCGCAATCTTCCAAGACTGCTGATGAAAGAGTTTCATACCTTTTATCTTTAAGAAATCTCTGTCTTTGGGAGAACTGGATTAATCTGTTTCTTCTCCCATTAACTGCATTACCTTGGTGACCATGCCTCACCACAACAAAAAAAGAGAGAGGTAAAATTCCACCTCTTTTGCCAAACATACAATGATGTCTTTTCAGGGGAGACCCATTGTTGTTGCTGCTGTTGTTCTGATGTTGCAGGTAGGGCAGACCATTATGTCATCCTTAGATCCTCTGAAAATATTCCCTTCCCTGGGTTAGACAGGTGCATTCCCTGATAACAGTACATTTACTTCCATTGTACTTTTAAGCATTGGTCAGCCACATGCGTGTAATTGTTCAGGATTTACTTTAGCCTTTCTAGTATCCTGGCTGAAGTGACACTGGACCACCACAACATCTTTACTAATACCAGCAGCATCAGCCTGGTCACAAGCCCCCTCCTCCTGATGACTTGCAAATTGTCCAAGGAATCATGGAGTCATTTCTTACTGATCTTACTTGCAAAAAACTCACACTTACGAACTAATTAAAAGTATGCAGGAATGCCTGCCACCTGGGTTCAGTTTTTGATATACTACTTCATGGGGGTATATACTTTGACCAGGATGTTGTAATGTGTCTCTCCCCATACACATATTATTATTATTATTATTATTGTTACTACTATTATTATTATTATTATTACTATTATTATTACTATTATTACTATTATTACTATTATTATTATTACTATTATTATTACTATTATTATTATTATTATTACTATCATTATTATTATTATTATTATTAGTTTGCTAGACATAGGTTATGCACTGCTGCAGTGTGTCTTGCTATTTGCGATACCTATTGTATTCTAAATATTAAGTGTTTTTATCTATTGTGGGGGTTTTCTCCCCTTGTGTATAATTACTTAGCTATTGTAAAATGTTTTTGTTGAGCTTTTCTCCCCAAGTCATTGTCAAATATTAAATCTGTCGCAGGGCTTTCTCCCCTTGTATATAGTTATTCAACTACTTCTTAAATGTTTTTGAATCTGTTGTGCAGATTTTCTCCCCAGGCCTCCACTGAAAATGGGTCATTGGCTCTGTCAGACTTTCATGGTTATCAAAGGACAAATAAAATGAATACATGTTTTGATTTTGTCTCATATCCATTGATTTGCTGCAGTTTATTTATTTATTTATTTATTGCTAGCATTTGTTTACCAGAAAAGTTCAATTGGGCAACAAAAAAGCTCCTGATATATTATTCATAAGTAATAAAACTGCATACAAGCAGCAGTTTTAATAACATCTGTTTACATATAATGGCATACATTTCCTGGTAGCAAGACTTCTATCAGCAATGTGAAAAATCAGTATTACACACGGAAATTACAAAATGAACACTTTGTATTGGCATAGAAAGAGAAGGAAAAAAAACGCCATCTCATATTCCCTAGAAATGTCATCTTTGAAACTGATAACCGTTTAATATTTGATTTGGTGGGAAATGGAGAAAAGCAGTCTGTGTTATAGTTGAGGTAAATTATGCAGACATCAATACAGCAAACAGAAACATTTAGTCAGTCATTGATGGAGTGTTACCAGGCAGGAAGGAGACATTATTGAGTTAATTCAAAGACCTACAGTAGGGAGAAAGGCATGAAAGAGATTTCAGGAGTTTGTTTCATGTAAGGGAGATAAGCAATGCCAATAACAGAAGTAAAAGAATGCATATGGTTGAGGTAAACAGCTGGGTAGTATGACTGTTTTTTAGTAGTTGTGTATGTATGTATATATATATGTATATATATATATATATATATATATATATATATATATATATATATATGTGTGGATGTATGTATAGAGAGAACGAGAGAGTTGTATAAATATCAACTTGGGTCTCCCCTGAAAAGATACTACTAGTGCAGTGGAAATAAATTGGTCAGCAAAAAAATAAATAATACACACACACACACACACACACACACACACACACACACACACACACACACACACACACACACACACTTCTCTCTGCTATTTTATGTATTGTATAAAGGACCAACAATTTGTGGCACATAAGCTTGGAATCCTGTTGTCTAGGATATTTACAAGTAGTATGTACAATGTATAAAGCTGGCATAATATTATTTGCAGTTCAACTGCTTTGATTATACATTATACAAATAATCTGTGTTATCTACAAAAGTTGCGTGTACGGTCATCTGGCTGAATGCCAGAAGTAAAAAACACAATTCCTCCCTCTTTGTGCTTTAGAAAAAGAGAGCCAAATTTTGTTAGACCCTATAAAACTTGCCTGACTTTTAAGGGAGGGGCAGGAAGCTAAGAATTGGTCTGTGAAACATTTCTTCATGCATATCTTCTATGCAACTAGTAGAAAAGTCAGGAATTAACTTCAACATCTCAAGAAATGTCTTCTCTGTGCATCTTTTCTTTGAAGTATTAAGTAAAAAACAATTGAAACTGATCATTCATTTAATTTAACATTTCAGCAAATAAAACATTTATTGAAGACAGGCAGATAAAAAATGAGCCTTCCTCTCTACAACCACTGTCTGTACTACTATAGAAGAAATTTAATCCAACTATGATAGCATTATGTTACTAGTCAGAACTCGAAGAGGGTTATGAAGGGGAGACTTCCCATATAATGTCCATAGAAAGACACACTTCAGTGACATCCTACTGCTAAAAGGACCAGGCTGAATGTGCAAAGTCAGTGAATCACCTACAATTTAGCTTTCGTGCATTTATTTACAGCTCATGAGGTAGTGAGTTTAGGATGAAGTGTAGTAATCTGATACACATTTAATAAAAGTGCAAAATAGTGACTTATACATTCAGTGAACTTTAGTGATAGCAGACACCCAGGGGAAGCAAGTTTGGTTCCCTGGTGCCTGAGCATTAGACGTCACTGCATCTTACAACGGGGTAGCATATTGCAACATAATAGAAGATGTATCATGCATCTTCACCACTGGGGTAACATAATACAACATAGTAGGAGAAGATGCTTCATGCATTTACACCACTGACTCCCTATCTGTATATGTCTCTACCAGCACTCCTGAAAAGATATTGCAGAAAGTAAGGACACTACTGTAATAATATTTGTAAGTCTGCTAGAAAAGGTTCCACAGTAGAAACTGAAGAACCGATTTTTGTTTTAGTAGACTTCCTTTCATGCATTCAAGTAAGCTGTGTCAAGTGCAATCTTCATAATTGACAACAATGTATTAACCTCTTCTTAAATTGGCACATGCACTGTACCCACCTACTGGAACTTTAAAGTTCCACTTGCGTAGTTGAGGAACACATATTTTCAACATCAACAACAGGAACAACGGCTCCACTCAGTATTAGAGTCTGACCTGGACATAGCCTTAATATGGGCTCCAAAACATGCAATTTTTTTTACCGTTTTCTTCAGCTGGTTCCCCGTGTTACTTTTTTTAAATTTTTCCTTACACACATGCTATGTTCCGTAAAAACAAACAAAGCAGTAGTTAGAAGGAAAGGGTGAAGCAGAAAGTACAAGAAGCTAAAACGGTCTGCAAATGCAAAGTTCTTTCCCCGTTTGTCAAGGTGGTTATTTCATAATTCATTCATTCATTCATTCTTTTATTTATTCAATTAAATGTTCCACAATGCTGACACTGGAACAACTGTGATCCTCCCTTGAGTTAAGCAAGCACTGAAAATGATAACCCTAGGGAGGGAGGGATCCTGATGGCCACTGGAGAATTTACTGATTGCATTGCCTTATATAGTAAGAAGTCTTAAATTAAAAAAAAAATCTCAAAGCTTTCTAACTTTTAAAGACAGTAATTTTGTAGTTATCCCTGTTCAAGAATGAAAAGCTTATTTTTTAAGAGCTGGGGAGTAATTGATTTTTTTTTTTCACTTTTGATGGGTAGCCTTTTCCTGCACCAAACTCTTATCCTGAAAGTCCTTGGTTTGCAAACTATGAAATCTGTGAAATGTGAGCCAGGGAACCGAACACACACACACACCTACACAGACTATCATACACACACATACGCATACACCCAAAAGCACACACAGAGACAAAATCATGTAATTCTAAAAATAAAGGAAGTCATCTGCCAAGTAAAGTTCTGGAAGAAAAACTTAACTCCATTATTATGTGATGAACCCCCTTCATTTTTTTAGCAGTTATTAAAATTTGAACTCTCCGAATCTTCACTTATTGTTTACCTTGTGTCATCTTCCTACAACTGTACATCACTTTACAACTCAGGTTGCTTCAGTGTGCCTCTTGTTAGCTAGTATGACCTCAATTCAAGTGCTTTGATCAGGTTCACAAGAAACAAATGCAAAATGTTACAGCCGCACCCTTTACTTCAAAAATGACATCTACTGACAGGACTTGTGAGTGCCAATGTTTATATGATCTTGTAAAGCAACCTTCTTTGCTATTAACAGGTGTTGTACAGCACAATTTTCATAATCTGAAAAGCTTTCCTTGATGACTTACATTTTAGTAAACTTCCCATGAATTAACAAAACAAATAATGAAGCATTTTGCATAACACTTTTTTATTATTTCAATATGTTGTTGTTATCATATTGTCATCCACACATACACAGGAACTATTTACAAGTTTCATCCCAGAAAAAAGGCACTGTATAAATTCAGCCTACATATTTTCATATTGATGGATGGTAGTTAAAAAACAAGCAATCAAGCCCACCGACATATAAACTTTCCATAAAGATCAGTTGGGAATGACTAAGTTTGCCACACCTGATTTTCACATAGAGTACTGAAACTTCTTTTTAACCTCCTGGGCAAAGGCAGGAAACTCAACACAATAACTTTGTACAGAGTGTTTTTCAGAGAAGAAATACAGCAGAAACTACAACAATAGCAATATGCTTTATAAGTAACAGATAGTGGCCTCTTTGTATTAACTCATTAATGGCTAAAGTTCTTTTTTCCATGTTTTCCCAATTACTGTTAGTAGCTCCAGCCTTCTTATGTATCAAGGAGTTGCTTATAAATGGTTTCTTTAAAAAAGCTTTAACAACTGATTTGGAAAGAATGATGGATAGTGTGAAAGGGAACAGTGCAGGCAGTAAAATGACATTAAGATATTTTGTACAGGATGTTCTACAATAGAAATAGTAACCTCCATTTATTGCTAAATTTTTTTTAAGTTGGCAAGTCACGCACTTTTGAGGGACAATGTGGGAATTGTCAAGGTACATGGAAGAAAATCCATATCCTTACTGTTCCTATAAAATGAATTGTGCTGAAGATATTGCAAGATGTTAATAGTCATTGTGTTTGTATCTTACATGCCAGGGTCCAAGATTTAATCCTGATTTGCATGCTTTGTCTAGTGATGTCTGCGTGTCTTTTCCCCCCAGTACTGCTACAACTTACACCCTTCTTTCTGTCTTCACAAAACATGCTATTTGAGTGGTGTCTTGCACTGCTGTAACCTGTCCATATGCGATATTGAATTGATCCTTGTTTTTCTGGTGACCAGGTCTTGCCTAAGAAGAATTGAAAATGAGCAGTTAAAAGTAAATAAACGTGTGCAAGTTTTAAAACTGTTTAAAATGTCTACCTTCATATTATTGCTGTATAAGAAAACTGCTTTTAGCAAACTGATGTATGTTATTGAATGATACCTTAAATAATGCTGGAAAAATGACAGTAATGATGTTCTTTTATCAAACATTTGTCCTCCACATATATTTATGCTTTTTTCACTTTTAGAAAAAGCTCAGGATCCTAAAAATGTTTATAGGCTGTTAAAAGTCCCGCTTTTCAAAGCAGCTGTCAATATGAAAATATCAACCAGGTAATAGCCATAATGCCAAATATTTATCACACACAGCATTTACATTATTGTATTATTAAAGGCAAGCATATTCTGTAGACAGATTTTAGTCATAGCTCCAGGGCTCTCACTTCAACCATGAGGGTGGGGGGTTGGTGTAATGGTTAATGGTATAATGGTTACCTTACACACATAAGATGCAGGGTTTGGTTCTTACATGGGGTAATTGGCTATGCTTGAAATAGCTCCCAAGAGCAGTTAGCCTAGTACTAACCTATGAAAAGAGGAAAATATGACTTTTATTATAAAATATATTGTTTTTCTTTGTGGAGCAAAGTATCTTCTTTCTATAGCTTTTCTCCGTAGATGTACTCAATAGACATACCTATATATTTATACATGCAATATGTGTGTGTGTGTGTGTGTGTGTGTGTGTGTGTGTGTGTGTGTGTGTGTGTGTGTGCGTGCGTGCGTGCGTGCGTGTGTGTGTGTGTGTGTTGGTTAGGGTTAGATAAGGGAATACATCAAGTGTATGTGATTGTGAGTGTTTAGACATAGGATTACTGTTAGGTTACAGGATAGATTTAGCATGAGTGTGTGTGTGTGTGTGTGTGTGTGTGTGTGTGTGTGTGTGTGTGTGTGTGTGTGTGTGTGTGTGTGTGTGTGTGTGTGTGTGTGTTGGTTAGGGTTAGATAAGGGAATAGATCAAGTGTATGTGATGGTGAGTGTTTAGACATAGGGTTATTGTTAGGTTACAGGATAGATTTAGCATGAGTGTGTGTGTGTGTGTGTGTGTGTGTGTGTGTGTGTGTGTGTGTGTGTGTGTGTGTGTGTGTGTGTGGGCATGTGTGGTGAGTGTTAGGATTATCAGGCATTACTAAGGTGGGCAGGGGGGGCTACCTCTCTACAAAAGGACTTAATGCGAGTCCCGAAGTCTCTTTATAAAACACACTTAGCTTCACATTTCCTTTTCACTCCACCATGTCTAGTCTAAAAAGTTTTATTATTCTTCCCCTTGTTTTGTATTTCTTTTTCTTTCCTCTTAATAATACACCCATTATTTTGAAATTGCCAAGACTGCATACATTACAGCATTTTTTGTAAATTATCATGTGATAGAAAAAGAAAAAAAAATAGTGTGTAATTTCTTTATACAAAAGTATCACTGTACTGTTTGCATTTTGATATAATTTTTAAGCAGTTTTGATATAACACAATGTAAGATATAACTTATTTTCCTGGGCTTTAACTGAAAAGGAGCAAAATACCCAGACAAACTATTGTGGTAAACAAATGGAAATAAATAAATATATACACACAATATATTAATTGAAGATGCTTTTCCTTCATACCCAAAACTTAAAAGATATACAAGTTGGTATAAGAACCTTTCTGGCATTTTTCATATGTCAGGGCAGAATGTCTTCCAATCCTTCAAATTTGGCAAACTGGTGAGGGAGTGCTCACTGCAAGATCACAGTACAGGTATCAGAAATCTTCACAAACATCATCAACACAGCTTATCATATTGTTATGTTAATTTCTATCAGAAAACTCCATTCTATCATACCTCTTAACGCACATTAAGTAATATCTTCTGACAAATTAACAATGAAACATAAAACAAATGATAATGGCAAATTAAACTGCCCTACTACCGACTGCGACAGCCATACAACTTTTTACAAATTTGCCTAACTATTGTTTGACTTGATTAACTGTAGTTACCTCCCATAAGTAGCTAAAATCCTACCAGTGGAGTGAATACCTTGCATATCATTACTAATTAGCATAATTTCAGTGGACACAGTCCTTGATGTGACCCATTCCTTATCAAGTCAGACTATGACAATTATATTATCTGTAATAAATTTTAAATTTACAGACTTCGAGAAAGTGATTAGCTTCAAGTATCATGGAATTTATTCCATCCTGTCCACATTACTTTCCTTGTAGAGTTGTAGTCTGTTAGCATGTAATTATGCAGCCAATAGGCAGAAGATAATCACGTCAAGCTTACTATTGACCACATTTTAATATAATTTTCCATTTGTGGCTTACTGCCCCCTAGACGTGATTTGCCAGCATCCTCAGGGTACTAAAATGATACCAGAACCTGTTGGCCACTATTCCGTCATAGCAAACTATAGAGGCTACATACAGACAGAGGGCATAAATGGTTAATTCTGACAACACATCTACTGTACTTTTGTAGGGACTTTAATGTAATCGGAGAGGGTATCAGTACCGCACATCTTTATCATGCTGTATGGCATCAGACTTGATTACTGGCTGATTAGACTGGTCAGCTGACCCTTTTCAGTTCTGACCCAGGTTGTAAGGAGTGGAACAAAAAAGCAGTACAGAATGCAGCTGTTACAGTTCCTCCATAAATATAGCAGTTAAGCAATAATGGTTGTTTGAAACAGATAATATAAGCAGCATTGTACATTATACAATAATAGGTTTGTGATACAGTTGCACAATGCCTACTTTTGCACTCTGAGGACAACCAGAAAAAAAAAATACCTTTTTTATACCACAACTACAACTTTTACTTTATAAGTACCTTAAAACAGTTCTTGGAGATTAAACAGCACCAGATGTAACCATTGGCAAGTACGAACAACCAGATAAATGATAAACATTGTACATAGAATCAAAATAGTTGAGCGCTTTCATCCTATAACGTAAAGGACATCTTCAGAACTAAAATAAACAACATAATTTGTCTCTTATATAGGCTATCATATAACATCAATAAACAACAATTAAGTTAATGAATTAAAGGTGCTGGTCCATAAAAAAAGTAGTTCTGACAAAGTCCTTTATGTTATAGGATGAAAGTGGTCAACTATTTTAGGTTCATAGGTGTTTACTAGGCTAACAACCACAAGGGTCTTTTTAAGCCTTGCCATGCATCCCAAATCTCTGTCAAGTTCTGATACCCTTGATAAGTATAAGCAGGGCTTTGGGAGATGAAACATTTGCAAGCAAGGACCTGGGAGATTAACCATTTACAGGTTGGCTGTGACCATTAGAGACATAGGTCCCAAACCAGGGATGAATTTCTTGTTCCCCATCCATTTGTCCAAGTTGCACTAGAATTGGGTTAGGGAGGAACTCTGCTTGGGGAGCCTGTTGAACAGATGGGGGTAGTCCCTGGGAAACATCCCTGTCACTCCAACAGGTCCTACTTATATGACAGGCAAAGTTTAATCCTTTAGAATGGGTAATTCTGATGATGTTTGTTTTGTTGTTATGCAGGAAGTCCGTCAGAATGGGGTCTGACAATGCTCTGTATGCCAGGCATAGATCTCCCCTCAAAAGCCTGTAGGAGACAGAATACAGGGATAGGGCTTTGAAGCAATCTGCACAGGACATTTTACTTATGCCTTGTATTCTTGTAGTGTGGAACCTCTGTGGACATTCCAATTGTTAGATATGTCTGGTTAGGTACATACCAAAGGGGGTATTGATTACTCAATGATAGGTCTGATGAATGCCGAATACAGTGGAACAATGATTTCACCTAGATGCCATACCATTGTTTATAAGTTCAATCTTCTCTACACTACCTAACACTATTCTCACTCCTTTGAAAAGTGGACTATCTAGTATAAGTAAAATTACTCTTTGTCTGTGTCTATCTTTTTCACAATTATGTCTTGTCTATGAATGCTATCCAGCAAAAAACATTTTTTATTAATTACATATATGTCATGCTTTATCCTCTAACTTTGTTGGTTATTACAATAATGTATTAATATGTATCTATTTTATCCTGTATGTAATTTACTCTAAATGTGGAGCTTTTCTCCCCGGGCCTCCGCTGAAAATGGACATATATCCAGTCGGATTCTCCCGGTCAACAAATGTAAAATAAAATAAAATAAAATAATAAATAAATAAAGTTGCACAACAAAGAATTATCTCCTCACTACTGTAGACACTTGATGGTCAAAGGCTAGCTTACTATCTATGTGTGTACCAAAGTCCCTGACTGCTAGCTCAACTCACAGGGGTATGTTGTCAATATGATACTTACCAGGGGTGGATGACTTCCCAAAAGATATTATTATGCATTTCTTGGCATTTAGTTTTAGTCCATGGCTCTGAAAACAGTAATTTACCTGTGTCAGCCCCTCCTGGAGAACATCTGTGTCAGTGTGGGATTCAATGACAGCTTCTAATTTGCTATCATCTGCAAATTTAGTCAGCCAGAGCTCACTGATATCGGTCTTGACTTCGGAGAAGTAAATGACAAAAAGGAGCAGTCCAAGGACTAATCCCTGAGGGGCTGCACTTTTGACTCACCTCTCTGTAGAGATGGACTCCCCAATTTTAACTTCCTGGGTCCTGACTGTGAGCCAGTTGGCTATCCACCAGGTGACATAAGAGTTTGTACCTAACCTCGAGTTTGTCAACAATGCCCGAGTGGGGTATTGTGTTAAATGCCTTGGCCAGGTAAAGGTAGGCAGTGTGAACCATTTTTCTCTCATCCATTGTTTTGGTTAGCTTCTCAAATAACTCCATCAGGTTGAGTAGGCATGATCTGCCCCTGACAAAAACCAAACTTGGTTAGGTCCAGTATCTGGAGGTTTACTATATCTCTGTTGACCATTTCCATAAGACTAGTGAAACTTATGGGTCTGTAGTTTCCAGAGTCTGTAAATGGCCCACCTTTGTGCAGAGGGATGACTGTTGCTGTTCTCCATTCATGAGGCACAATCCTGTTTGGAAGCTACAATTAAATAGTAATTCCAGAGGCCCTATCAGGTCATGCTTCATGCTATTTAGAAGGCATCCTGGGATACTGTCTGGGCCCATTGATGCAGTGTTCTTGGTCTTAGCGAGAGCATTAAGGACATGTTCCCTAGTGATAGTAGGTGGAGTTATATTTGATGGTATTTCCTGAGGGAAGGTTGAAGGAGAGAGAGAGAGGTAAAGTTGGACATGAATTTATCAGCCAGGAGTTTTGCTATATCTTCCAGCTCATTATAGGTGGATTCTGAATAAAACGTACAAAGTTTATCATTTATCTGGTTGTTCTTTTTTTCCAACAGTTACATCTCTGAGGGCAGCGTTTGGATTTTTTGTCAGGTTTCAGTTCGTTTTCTGCCTACACTTACAGCTTGGATACCTTAAAGCAGTTGTAGTAAAGGCAGTTAGTTACATATAGAAACATGCTTTGATTTCTTCAAATATATTTGACTAAATAATATAGGTTAAATAATATATTAATGGAAGCATGTTAGGGATGTGTTTTAGATAGTATCTTTAAAACAAGGTCACTGCAATTCATTAAGCAGATATTGTTTAAAGGAACTTAGTGTTGTTTTCTAATCAAGTGTGTGTGTGTGTGTGTGTGTGTGTGTGTGTGTGTGTGTGTGTGTGTGTGTGTGTGTGTGTGTGTGTGTTGGGTGGGGTACAGGTAACTTGTGCATGTCTATGAAATGTTTTTTCCTTCTATGTTGTTTTTGTATCTGAGTCTAAGAAGTTTTGGTATTGCATTATTCAAGTTATCCTTGATTCCTTGATTACTAGAGGGCTTATTTGATAGTTTATTTTAAGTAGCAAATAGCATGAAGCTAGATTTGTTTATGTTAATTATGGGTTTATTGTGAGTGGTCCAATTGTAGAAAAGAGGAATTGCCATTTGTCTTATGTGACTGAGGGTGTGTCTCTAGATTCCCCAGATTCCGTTAGGGTAAGATCATCTACATACATAATAGTGTTAAGTGAATTTCTGAATGCTAGTACAGAAAAACTCTTCAGCACTTCAGAGTTTTATATGTGATAAGATGTAGCAAACTGTTTTGTTTATTTATTTATTTTATTTTCAGCTGTAGAACTGAGGGGGTGGGGCACCAGATCAAGGACTAGCAGAGGGCATTCATGTTACAGTATATTGTATATGTTGCTGAATATAGGGCTGTCATTACACTAATAGAATTCATGAAGTCATTTTTTTGGTCACTGAGAATTCTGTAGCTGTTTACATGTTCAGTAATTAATCTGTAGAGAATTATATTCAAAAATGTTGGAAAGATTGGATAGGTTGATTGGTCAATAATCCTTGCACTGTTTGATTTTGAAGGCTGTTGGTAGTGAGAGAATTTCAGAGTGATAAAGAGCTGTGGTACAATTCTTGAGGTAAGGGACAGATTGTACATGTAAATGAGTAGTTCTGCCACTGCATTGGTCAACCTTCTTAGGAAGGATGGGTAAAGAGCACTATTTGGGCTCCTTGGCATTTATTTAAGTGTAATAATAATAATTTATTGGTTTCTTAATTGAGAGCTATTACATTTGAATGTGATAGCACAGGATGCATGAGGATAAAGATGCATATAGTTTATTTCATTTATAGGTTGTAGGGGAGGTGGATCAAATAAGTCATTTATCAGTTCTTTAATGGAGGAATAGAGGAAAACACTGTTCTGTCTCAAAATATTGATCTGCCATTAGTAGCAGAGTTGGCTGCAAAGATGTATCTATCAAGAAACCACATAGCTGTTTTATTTCTTTCCAAAATGACTTGGTTGAAGAAGTAAGGGAGTTTTGTTTCAGTATGAGAAATGTTGCTGTTGCTGGCAATTCTGGTTCTTTTCCTTTGTGCCAAATACACTTGGTGAAGTTGCATATTTGAGAAAGCTCCTTTCCAGGTCTTCAAGCATTGTCTTTAGAGAGCATTAATATTTTTAAAACTGAGGTTAACCGTGAGGAAGACTGACCTGTAAGCCATCTACAAGTTTGTGTGTGTTTGTGGGGGGGGCATGCTATAACCGCAACTGTCTAATGATGAAATTTAAGGAAAAACTTAAACATGAGGCACTGTATAGCAGTTTTAAGTCAGATGCATAGAGCTTGGAATTTAGCATATCCTCCTTAGTTTCTGAGATGGACCCTCCACTTATTATTTACAGTTGTAGTTTGTGTGTTTTAAATAATGAAAGTTAGTTAAAATGCATTGGTCAATAAGGTTATTAGTTGTATTTTTATTTTTATGCTTCTAGGTTTAATGTTGGTTATGATAAGGTCTAGCGTGATACGGTTCCCAGTTAGTGTGTTTTTTGTAGTTGCACTCTGTACTAGTTATACTAGTCCTCACTTTGTAGTAAACTGTTTAAATTGGGTGGCATCAGGCTCCAGGCATTTAAATCCTAGTCCCCAAGGATGATCACATTCTGGAGATTTTATTTAGGAATATATTCATCATCAATTGTTGTATAGATGCCAGAGATGAGGGGGAGGAATACATATGGAGCCAATGTGGAGCAAAGTATGACGTCCAAGCGAAAGATGTGTATAGACGCAATATTTTATTTTATCATCTGTTTGATTAGCTATTGCTTCTTCAGTGTGGTTAAAGGGGTGGAATTTTTGGTCTTATATTACTATAAATAAGAGTGTTTAGAACAAATATAGTCAGATAGACAGCAGACATTTTCAGCCAAGCATATGAGATTGCAGCTCCTTCAGTGTTTCATTAAAGTGATGGAAGGGTATGGATGAAGGATAAATGTAATTTTTGACAGACAAAAGAATGAATATTAAAGGAGGGATTAAAGCAGATGTGGTAATGTGTCTATCAGGTAGACTGCATAGCATCTAGTTTATAATCTAATAGTCCTGGGCAATAGAAGGAAAGCATTTTAGAGAAAGGAAGTAGAAGGGAGGAAGCAGCCTATCTGCCACTTAGGCTACAAAAGAAGTAGTAATAATTAAAGATGTAGCCTGTCTGCCCAGGACAACAGAAGACAACAATATTAGACAAAGGTTATAAAGGTGAAGCTGCAGCCTATCTACCACTTAATTGTTAGCTGGTTGTAAAAGATTGGTTTGAAAAGTCTATATGGGTTTTTGTCTCTGTAGTCTAGCTAGACGTTTCTGAGACGCAGGTTCGAGAGTAGTTCACTTACTTTCTGCCTCTTAGGTTGTTATGCAATATATAGTGTAAGAAATTAAACTATCTGCACCCTAGGCTATGTATGTTGTAAGATAGGATATACAAGTAGCAATGAGTCTATCTGCTCCTTTGCTAATATGGGATTTTGAAGTTATATGCCATGAGTTAACAAAGAGCTAGAGAAGAATAACAACCAAAAGAGTTAGAATAACAACAGGTTGAGATGTGGACATTTGTGTGACACCTGTTTGTGTGAAGATAGCTTTTATTTTTGGAAAGAATGATTTTTTAGGAGAGGGTTAATGTTATAAGTGTGTTTGTGAGAACAACAAAGAAGCAGTTGTAGTAGGTAGTTAGATACAGGGATTGGTTGCGCTAAAGAAGATGAATAAGTGTGTGGGTGAAGCAGAGAGTGTAGTTAGGGAGGTATAATGATGAAGTCCTGAAGCATTCAATGTTTCATGACAGAACTTAACTGCTGATAGGGGTTGAGGAGTGTTTTATATGGACATTTGTGTGTGGACAACTCTGTATGGTGGAGGTTTGTAACTGGAGAGTTTGATGAGGTGGAATTGGGGAAATTGTCAGATTATAAATGTAATTATATGGGATGTGTGGGAATGGGGTAGGGTGAGGAACAAAGCATCACAGTGTGACTCACAGCTGACCAAAAATGGGCTTTTCTGGAGTCTTATTCATACCAAAAAATAGTGAATGTTTTCCAGTTATACCTCCAAGGGACTATTTACTTTTTTTTTTATTTGTATATCGACATTTTTTTACTGGGAAAGTCTGACTGGGCAAAAAACAATTTTCAGCTGTGGCTTGGGGAGAAAAGCTTATACTGCAAGTCAAGTGTAACAACAAACAACAAATAAAATGTTTAGTAAAATTCTTTGTAGGAGGCAGTGTCCCTAAATCTATTCAGTATTCTTTAGGTCAGGGGAGGAACTCAGGGTACTGGAGACCTGAGGTATGGTCAGACATACATTATAGTGAGGTCTTGAGTAAACTCCCTTATTAGCAAGGCAACAGGGAAGGCAATTTGATGTATTTATATAAATACAAACATGATAGAACAGTTTAACTAAGCATCACTACTAACATGATCATTCAAGAGCTCTCAGGAGTTCTTTATAGCAGACAAATATTTACCATTTAAGAGCTACCAAAAGTCAGATTTAGCCAATGAGTAGGTGGTTTAACAGTGTGGGGCAACAGTTATATGGATCTGTTTTGGGTAGTGGGGAGGGCCAAGATCCCACAAGCTCTGCAATAGATACAAGTAATAACTGCTGTGACTACTTAAAAATGTAAAAGTTTAAAACTTAAGAACTTCTGGAGGATAGATTCAGTAACTGACTAGCTGGCTTACCTACTTTTGGCAACAGTTACTTGAGGATACGTTCTTGTGAAGGCAAGAATCCACTGACTCCATACCGGATACAAATACTGGCAGCTTCAACTGCTTAAACATCTACAATGTAAGAACTATTGAATTACTAGGAGGGCAGATTTAACCACAGACTAAATGGTTTAACAGCCTAGGGCAACGGTTATTTGAGGCTATGTTGAACACCCTGTATTTAAAATTTAATAGACATAATGACGTTTGTGGCTGCTTATTAAAACAAAGGACAAAAAACCTAAGCTTTGGGGGAAAGGAGAGAAAGAGAGAGAGAGACAGAGAGAGAGTATATTCCTAAAAAAGGGAAAAACATTAGATATTTTATGCATGGTTCATTAAAACAAAAATAACGTCTTCTGGGTGTATTAACGCCACAGTTTTACTTTACTGTGGAATCCCAATTGTAAATAATAAGTTGTGAGCTAGAGAAAAGAGGGGAAAATAAAATCAATTTGTTTTATTTCATTTACTTATCTGAAGGGATGCAATAAAGTTTATATGCAAGGCATTTCTTTAAGGGAGATACAAAGCTAGGTTTTAATGATGTCTTTTACTGCTGATAAGCATTTGGCAGCAAATTCAAATGAAATGGGTTATAGGGCAGCAGAAATGTACTTGTTTTTATTTATACACTGCCATCTACTCACTTTGACTAAAATTAAAACGCTTTGCATGCTCTAGCAATACTTAGTTGCTGAATCACATATGAAATGTGAATTTAAAAGTCTTATAGGCAAAATGATGAACTAAAGCATCAGAACTTCAAAAACTAATCAAATACATCTGCAAACAAATGGCTGTATTCAAGTAATTGCACAAAAAGGCTTAATTTTGCATTACTTTTTTTTCCTTTAGCTCTATAGCAATGCATTTTATATGAATGGAGAATGCATGACTTTAGAAAAGATATCTGATGATATGCATAAAACTACCCAGAACTTCCTGCATAAGCAGCAGCCATCTCATACGGAGGTGCATAAATAAATGAATCATGACTTATATTCGATACAATGCAACATGCACCTGCAGTATATACCACGTCGCATAAGTAAATAGTGCTAGACTCTTTTGCCAGTGGTATAATAACAACATTAAATAATGCATTCCCCTTTGAAAACTTAGTGACTTAAATAAAATGTGCAACTAATTATAACAACAGCATTTGGAAAGGTTAGGAATCTTTACCTAGTTAAGGTTGCCTGCTGGGGAAGGAACAGGTGTGTATACTTGTGGAAAGAAACTGTGGAAAGGAGTTTAAAGACTGTCCTATCTTCTGGATCAGCCTTGTAGAGAGAGTTTGTGTAATTGGACTCAGTGAATGCTCTTGGACATTAGCTTTAAGGGATTTTATTGCAGGCTGAGGGAGACAACAGACAACAAATAAAATATTCAGTAAAATTCATATTCAGTAAAATTCAGTGTAGGAGACAGGGTCCCTAAAACTATTCAACTCACTTTATAGCTCATGCTAGTGGAAACCTTTGTGAAGTATAGTTAGGTATACGCTGCAGTACGGGTCTATATTATATATTTGAAGCTTCAAAATTTCGAACCTCATATGTTTGACAACATATGAGTGAAACTTGAATCTTCGAATTTATAATAATAACATTAAAAAAATTACCTTAACGCTCTGAGCAGGGGGACAAGCCCCCCCTGCAGCCGCCACACACCCCCTACATAAGTATACCAACTCCGAGACTGCACTTCAGTGCAGAAAAGGGAAATTTTCCCATTCTGCATGTACAGAGCTGTTGCCTTTCACCTTTGAACTTTTCAAAGTTCAATCATATGGTGTCGACCATATGACATTCGAACTTTGAAACATTTGATAATTTAATAGGGACCCCTGCAGCACAGTCTTGAAGAACCCCATAACCATGATACAACAATTTAATTGAGTGTACTTACTAACATGATCATTGCAAAGGTTACAGCAGTCACTTATTCAAAGATTTAAAATTTGAGAACCTTCAGAAGGGTGGATTCAGCCACTGAGAAGTATCTGAGGCTGTGCTGGGTGATGGGAACAAGAAGAATCCATAGATTCTATAAAAGTGAAGGGGGGTTGCGACTGCTTAAAGAGCTCCAGTTTATGAACAACTAGGAGGGCAGATTCTGCCACTGGCATACCTCTCAAACTTTTAGTACAAGAAATCTGGACAAAGTCTAATATAAAGGGGGGTGTACAAAGGCCCCCTAAATAGGGGCATATTTTAAATACTGCTGTTATAATCTTACAAACGTTGATAAAATAACACAATTTGTGTTAGCATGCATTTTTTTAAGGATATGAAGTCTGAAACTCAAATGTATATTGTTATTTAGTGACTTCACTCCTTAGTGATTTGCCAAAAAAACCCATAAATTTCATGCGGAACATACCAAATATATGAGCAAAAAAATCTGGGCATTCTGTGAAAATCCGGACAGCTGAGAGGTATAGCCACTATCTAGGTGATTCAATAGCTTGGGGGGACATCCAAATTATGCATGCACTTACCCTGTGAAACATGGAAAAATGAACATTAGCAACATATACTTGCTTACTTATTTTTTCACGTCTAAATATCTCAAGTAAGAATACTATACCAATGGCATTCATTCTGATACTAAGCAGATTGTATGTAACTGAGGGGAAGCACCTTGTGTCCCGTTTAAGAAATTTAGATGTATTGTAAGCTGAGCTCCAGAAATTTATGGAGGATGCAGAGCTATGCAATACATACCGATTATAAGCAAACCACACAGGATATGTGATTAATTTCACCCTTTGAGGTTGCCAGAAACTGGCTGCTACAGTCCTTCTCTAAAAAAGTCTTTAGTTTTTCATGTAAATGTCTATAAAAATCAAACTACAAAGCTCCAGATTTGTGAATGTTATAGGAGGTTTAATAACAGACTGAAAAGCTGAAGATGTAGTCAGTCTGTTCCTGATATTTAGAAAGTTTGCCTCGGGTCATATGATCCCTTATACTTATAGAAATGTTTCATTTAAACACTTCAGCTTTAATTGATAGCAGACCTTGTGGATAAAATAAATATTACTCTTGACTCAAATTATGCAGGATCGCTAGTCTTTTTCTTCCACCTTAATGTTAATTTTTTTTATTTGGTAATTGACATATAAGTACTGGAACATATTTAGCTAGTTCTCGTAAACAGGAAATGCCAAACTCATTACTTCATCTAAACTACTAGTAATCCACAAACTCCCTAAAATTTAGTTATAATACTGAAGTTATCATTTTATGGGTAGTAATCTTAAAATGAGATAAAATATGAAGCTATTTGTATTTAAAAATGAAGCTATGTTACTTTTTTACTTAATTGTAGCAGATACGGAACACAGACAGTCTGAACATTGAGCTCATTGGAAGCATTTTTTGAAGCTTCCCCACACAAATGTTGTTATGTTTTCAAAATATAGTACCATTCTGCATGAATTTCCCTTGTTAAATATGAAAAACATAGTTTGGAATGCTAGCAGTCTATTTTTACTTATTTGTGTCTCAAATATATGCTATGAAGTAAAAAATACAAGAAAGATCCATCCAAACTAGGGAATTAACTGTATAATATCTTAAGCCTCCTGTAATGGCAGTCAATGAGATATATACAAATAACCCCTTAAGAATATAACAGTGTTTCTACACTTCTTCAAAAGTAAAAAGTTATGGTTATTCAAAAGCCACTTAAATTAAACATTGTTATGTCCTTAATGGGTTATTTGTATATATCCCATGGTCCCCCACTACAGGAGATTTAAGGTTTCACACCTCCAAGACTGCGTAAAAACATTAAGCTTTACCAAATTTTCAACACAAAACTACTTGGTGTAACATTATTTTTTAACCTTTGTTGAGTGGGTTAGTCCCACTAGTCTAACAATCTCTTTTCTGGGAGACCTAAGGTGGTGTTTATATTACTAGGGAAAGTTTGGATAGGGTAACAGGGAACTTCACCTACTCTTTGGAGGACTCTTTGTGAAGTGGCCACTAAATGGTGACAGACAGCTGTTATGTGATCACTGAATCTAAGATGGAGTGAGTGGACATGCAATGGAGAATGAGAGAATAGAAGGTGTAGTTCAAAAGGCAAAAGATGCACTGGAGATGAATATCATAGCAAAGGGGGGTTGGCTGACTGTATTACGAAAAAAAAAAAACAGTGGATGAAGGAGAAACAGAAGAATCAGAAAACATACAATGAAGTATGGTGATGGGTAGAACATTTTGCAATGAGGAGACAGCAGAATGGAAAAGGGAGGATTTATATATGATATGGGGTAGAGAGGGGCACATCTGACCGGTGAATTAACCGATTTTAAAGGAGTGTTCTGTGTTGGGCTGCAGGAAGATGGAACAGAGAATGGTAAACAGAGAGAGACTGGCAGCAGTGTTACCAGAAAAAACAGGTATTTTGTTGTAGGCAATATTGCTATGTGTTTAGTATTTATTTACAGGAGGTTTGGGAGGTCGCTCATTGAAGTTCTAGCTTGGCTGGAGTTTTCATTTAGTTTTTACTGATTGGTTTTTCAGTGTGACCTTCTCACTCTTTGTTTTAATTTGTTAATTGGGATATTTTGCAGTCACCCTAATGTTAATGGACATCAGCTGGGTATAACAGCCCTGTGTTTCTTATGCTTAACACTCTGCTTGTGCTATGCTGATGAGGTCATAACAAGGCCTAATAGTGGAGTTTAGCTTTATTAGCCTGAAATTGTCCATTAAAACGACTTCAAACATAAAAGTCATGGGCAATCAGAATCACCATATAGCTGAAAAACCTGATGTTCATAAGGGTCATTTGCATATATCCCATGTGCCTCTGTTACAGAAGTTTGGGAGGTCACTCATTGGAAGTTCTAGCTTGGCGAACCTATCCCTCCAGCATATTTTGTTTATTGTGATGACAAGGTTTAGATCCCTGGAGCGTGTGGCTCTGAGGGATTGGGATTTCTTTAAGTGTAGCATGTCCAACAGTTCTGGGTTTGACATGGCCTTGTATGTTAAGCAGAGATCGCCTCTGAGTAGATGATATGTGACAGAGTATAGCTGGAGCTTTTTAAGGCGGTCAGCGTAGGGCATCTGCTTTAGGCCTGTGATTCTTTTAGTGAGGTATTTCTGCTGCCTTTCCAGTTATTGCAGATGTCTTGAGAGGTACATACCAAACGGGGCGTTGTATTCTATAATGGGTCTAATGAGGGATGAGTACAGTGGGACAATGGCCTCTTTTTTTCTGGATGAAAAGCCCTTAGTGATGAGGTGTGCAACATAGAAGGATTTCCTGACTGTTGTGGTGATGTGGTTATCGAAGGTGAGACCACTGTCCACCTGTGTCCCTAAGTCTCTTATCATACATTTGGTGTTTAGTGTACTGCCACCTATATGGTAATTCATGGATACATCTATAAAAACCAAAAAATAACGTGGCAACCTACTGGCAGGTACAATCCTTTAATAAATTAAATGAAGCGCTTTTCGTTCAATGCATTTCTTTGAACTTCTTCAGATACATATACAAATACAAATTGATTTAAATATCTATGATGTCTAGTCAGCTGATCATAGCTTACTACAAATTAAAAGGGCTACACTATAGTGTTAAAAATACTTGAATATTTAAGGTAAAAACATTAAGTGCATCGCAGAGCAAATAAAACTATTTACAATTCCAATTCATCCTGGTGTAATATAAAAACATGTGTAAATTATATGTTATCAAAATTCTTATTAACCATTGTAATGGTGATAATAATAGTAAGAAAAAACAGTAAAAAACATTTATCAATTATTCCTATTTAAACAACAGTAAATACATCTATCGATGAAACAGATGCTAGCATGTAAACTATCTACCTAAACTTTTAATTTTTAGGATAGGCATAATTGAACACATATCATTGAGTCCGGGCTCATTATATGCGTTCAGGTGTATTTGCCATATTAATTCCAACTTCTCTAGTTCCAATTCTGTTGGTCCACCCCTTATTTTTGGTGACATTTGGTCTAGAATCCAAAATTTAAAAGTATGACTAGGGTTTTCTTGAACATGTTTAGCTAATGCACTATCCTGGTTACTTTTTTTAATACTATATAAATGGTCGTATATTCGGTCCCTCAGTCTACGTTTAGTTTTACCTACATAGAAACTGGGACACTGTGTGCACTTAGATAAATATACGACCATTTTAGAGTTACAGTTAAATTTACCCGTACTCTTCAACACTTTTTTGTTCTTATTATTGTTGATCTGAATATCTATTGATGTACCTACGTGAATGTACTTGCAGTATGGGCAGGAGTAACATTGTTTCATGCCTTTGAATTTGGTTGTGACTTTCCCCAAATTTTCAAATACATTTTTGAAATTCCTATCTCTTCGTGTTGTGAATTTCGGAACTAATCCTAATTTCTCAAGAAGTTCCTTGTCCTGAGTGATAATGTTCCAATTTTTCATTATAATACTTTTAATATGTTGGAAATCAATGTTGTATGTAATAACAAAATTAACACTTGAACCATCAGGTTCTTTATTTATTATACTGTTACCAGTGTTTTCTGTTAAATTGCTGTTTACTACATTGTTTACTGCAACTATAACCATATTTTCAGTTGTGTCCTCTTTATTACTCAAAATAGGTTGATAAGTTCCACTCCTTCTTTTATTCGTCACTTTTTGGAGTACCTAAAATATACAAAAATGTATTGGACCTACCCCTTAGACCTATAATAGATGGTAGGAATTCCGCAACTTACACATGTTCAAAGGTGATAGACAGAATTTTAAAGAAATATGTGATTTCTGAAGCAGGAATATGTAAGGACTCATGGTCATTCTTGGAGAAAATTAATGAATTAGAATATGTCGATCAACACAATTTTATAACAATTGATGTAAGAGATTTATACACCTTTATACCCCAAGATTTAGGTATTGAGTGGGTATCACAGAATCTCAAACAAAAAGGTGCTTTACACATGGAAATAGCACTAGTAGAAGAATTGTTAGACATTGTTCTATCGCACAATTACATCTATTTTAACAACAACTATTATCATCAAACAAAGGGGGTGGCCATGGGGTCCCTGTGTGGTTCAACCTTTGCTAATTTAGTGATGAATCACTGGGAATACAGCTACATATCCAAAGTAGACCATATTCATAAACAAATAGCATACTTCACCAGATATTTAGATGATATCTTTATACTGTTTAAAGGCAACAAAGAACAAGCCGAACTTTTGGTAGATTATTTCAACCAAAAAACAGACTTCCTAGAATTTACATACAACTATGATGAGAAGGAGATAGCATATTTGGATGTACTGTTGGTCAAGAATACGAATATATTCTAATACATTTTTACACTTCACAAGTGTCCACCCTTTCCACCAGAAGAAATCGGTGGTTAAGGGACAACTGGTCAGGGCAGCCCGAATGACCATCACGGAGGAGGATTTTAGGGTAGAATGTAACACTTTGAGGCAAATGTTCACTAGAAGAGCATACCCTAATAAGTTTCTGGATGAAATTATTATGGAAGTGACGAATAAAAGAAGGAGTGGAACTTATCAACCTATTTTGAGTAATAAAGAGGACACAACTGAAAATATGGTTATAGTTGCAGTAAACAATGTAGTAAACAGCAATTTAACAGAAACACTGGTAACAGTACAATAAATAAAGAACCTGATGGTTCAAGTGTTAATTTTGTTATTACATACAACATTGATTTCCAACATATTAAAAGTATTATATGGAAAAATTGGAACATTATCACTCAGGACAAGGAACTTTTTGAGAAATTAGGATTAGTTCCGAAATTCACAACACGAAGAGATAGGAATTTCAAAAATTTATTTGAAAATTTGGGGAAAGGCACAACCAAATTCAAAGGCATGCAACAATGTTACTCCTGCCCATACCGCAAGTACATTCACGTAGGTACATCAATAGATATTCAGACCAACAATAATAAGAACAAAAAAGTGTTGAAGAGTACGGGTAAATTTAACTGTAACTCTAAAATGGTTGTATATTTATCTAAGTGCACACAGTGTCCCAGTTTCTATGTAGGTAAAACTAAAGGTAGACTGAGGGACCGAATATACGACCATTTATATAGTATTAAAAAAAGTAACCAGGATAGTGCATTAGCTAAACATGTTCAAGAAAACCCTAGTCATACTTTTAAATTTTGGATTCTAGACCAAATGGCACCAAAAATAAGGGGTGGACCAACAGAATTGGAACTAGAGAAGTTGGAATTAATATGGAAAATACACCTGAACGCATATAATGAGCCCGGACTCAATGATATGTGTTCAATTATGCCTATCCTAAAAATTAAAAGTTTAGGTAGATAGTTTACATGCTAGCATCTGTTTCAGCGATAGATGTATTTACTGTTGTTTAAATAGGAATAATTGATAAATGTTTTTTACTGTTTTTTCTTACTATTATTATCACCATTACAATGGTTAATAAGAATTTTGATAACATATAATTTACACATGTTTTTATATTACACCAGGATGAATTGGAATTGTAAATAGTTTTATTTGCTCTGCGATGCCCTTAATGTTTTTACCGTAAATATTCAAGTATTTTTAACACTATAGTGTAGCCCTTTTAATTTGTAGTAAGCTATGATCAGCTGACTAGACATCATAGATATTTAAATCAATTTGTATTTGTATATGTATCTGAAGAAGTTCAAAGAAATGCATTGAACAAAAAGCGCTTCATTTAATTTATTAAAGGATTGTACCTGCCAGTAGGATGCCATGTTATTTTTTGGTTTTTATAGTTGTTTCTAATTCGAGTTTGTAATTCATGGATACATGTTTTTTCCCAAAGGGGATAACTATACATTTCTTGGCATTGAGCTTGAGCCCATGGCTCTGGCACCAACCATCTGTTTCTGTAAGGTCCTTTTGTAGAGTATCCACATCATTTGGGGATTCAATAATGGCTCCCAGTTTGCAGTCATCTGCAAACTTTGTTATCCAGAGTCCCTTAGTGTTGGCCTGTACTTCAGAGAAGCAGATGCCAAACAAGAGCGGTCCCAGGACTGAACCCTGAGGTACTCCACTTGTCACTTGTCTGGAACTGGATTTGGAGTTGGCTACTTTTACAGTGTGGGTTCTATCAGTAAGCCAGTTAGTAACCCGTTGGGTGATGTAGGGATTAATGCCCAGCTTAGTAAGTTTATCTACGATTCCAGAGTGGGGGATGGTGTCAAAGGCCTTGGCAAGGTCTAGATAGGCTGTGTGGACCACCTTACCCTTGTCCATGGCTCTGGAGACTGATTCAAAGAAGTTAATCAGGTTCAGGAGACAAGATCGGCCCTTTACAAACCCAAACTGGGTGGGGTCCAGTGTTTGAAGGTTGCCAATGTCTTTGTTTATAAGTTCCATGATAATACATTCCATGGCCTTGCAGATAAGGCTTGTCAGACTGATGGGATGGTAGTTTTCGGGATCCAAGGTGGATCCCCTCTTGTGGAGTGGGATAACTGTAGCTCTGCACCACTCAGTGGGCAAGAAACCTGAGGTGAGGCTATAATTAAACATGACACTTAGGTGAGGTGCCAGTTCATATTGTAGATCATGTAGTACACAGCCCGGGATGTCATCTGGTCCCATGGATGCTGTATTCTTAGCTTTGGAGAGTGCGTTTTTTACCTGTGTGGCCATTATTACCGGAATTTGGCAATCTTTCGGTATTGAGATGGGCCATTTAGGGGGTGAGAGGGGGGTGAGGTTGGCACTGAATTGATCTGCCAGGATATTGGCAATATCCTTGGGATCAGTATATTTAATGCCATTCTGTTTTAGCTCAGAGCAGATCTGAGCATTGCCATTTAGATTCTTGACATAGTTATAGAATGCCTTGTGGTTGTCTTTGGAATCTTTGGCAATTTTATTTTCGTAACTAGCTTTGGAGTATTTTATGAGGGATCTCAATTTCTTACTGAGGCTGGTAAGGAAGTTTTTTGCATCCTGGGATTTTCCTCTTTTCTGCAACAGTTTCTTCCTTTTGTTGTAAAGTTTGTTTATGGCAGGGGACCACCAGATTGGCTTCCTTTTTTTGGATGAGAGCATCTTGGTTCTATTTGGGATGGCACAATTCATGCATGAGTGGATGTGCACATACAGTGCCTTAGTGTAGGATTCAGCAGTTGAACTTTCAGTTCCCGTCTGCATGGGTGTCATGAAGTTTGTCACTTCTGACTTGAGTAGCATGAAGTTGGCTTTGGAGAAGTTTCTTATAGAGGTTTCCTTACTGGGGGGTGGGGGTGGGATGTGGATGTTAAGGGTGATTAGCTTATGGTCAGACCTGACTAACGAGGGGGTGACCATAGATGTGGCGCATCGATTTCCCATGTTGGTAATGACTAGGTCTAGGATATTGGAGCCCCTGGTGGGACTATGGATTAGTTGATCCATGGCATTGGAATTTATGAATTCTTAGAACCGTTGGGCAAAGGTGTTGGTACATGAGTAGTTTTCCCAGTTAATGGCAGGATAGTTAAAATCACCCAATATTAGGGTGTTTGGTTTTATCTTAATATTTTCCAGTATGTTTAGAAAGGTGTAGTGAGAATCTTGGGGTATGGTGGGGGATCTGTAGCAAGCTACAATTTGGATTGCAGTCTTACCTAGTGTTAGTTGCACCCGGAGAATTTCAGACACATTGTGTTGGGCAACTAGCCTGGTGCTGTGAATATCCTTGGTGAATATTGACATTCCTCCACATTTAGTGTTTTGGTCCTGCTTTGGTGGCCGAAAAGTGTGGTAAGAGTTGTAGCCTGGTATTGCAGGGGTGCTCTCTGGAGCCTTGAACCAGGTCTCAGTTACTGCAGAGATATCGATGTTCTCCATCTTTAGGAGTGCCTCGAGAGAGTGCATTTTGAGGTTTAGACTTCTAGCATTGAGTAGCATTACCTTCAGATTTTGCATGCTTGTACCTGTTACGGTGGTGGTTTTGTCCTTTGAACTTTGCCGAAAAAAGGCACTATAGGGTTGGCAAGAGCCTTAGCCAGTAACCTGAACCCCAGGGGCGACAGGTGCAGACCATTTCTGGCAAAGCATCGTGGTCTGTCAATCATGTCACCCCAGGCAGACAGATACTGGATCCCCTTTGAATGACACCAGAAGCTTAGCCAATTGTTGAAGTCAATCGTTTTGTCCTTATATTGTGGTATCATTCTGGGCGAAGGCAGGATGCTACTCAGGGATAGGGTCATACCTGCCTGGGCCACATGATTAATGTGTTGTGTGATTAATTATTAATTAGGGCAATTAATACATATAGGAACTAACCCTGAGATGTTTGCACTAGCAAAAAAAAATGTTAATAAATGTGAAAGGAAACAATATAACTCATCAGAAGGAATATTTTTATCAAAATTTAAATGTACAGTTAACAAGAAATCTGCTGTTACAATCAGAATGACTGATAGTAGAATGTAAGTTAAAATGCTTTTTTTTTCTAAGTTTATGTCAGTGTGTGCATGATATTAAAAAAAGTGGATGACATAAAAATATGGGCTGTTGGATGCAAAATGTCTAAAAAACAAAAAAACTTCCAGTATGTGTCTAATGTGATGATAATAAATGGGGAGAAAAAAGAATGTTAAATACTGGGGGCAGCTGAAAGCATTTCATGTGGTAATGAATGACATTTAATCCAGGATTATACAAAAGAAGGTGAGGGCAATGTGGGGAGTTTGGACATTCTAGAAAAAACTGCAGACCATGTTGTAGTGCTATAGAAGTATAGAGATTTTTGGTTTGATTGGCCAGTCATTAATAAAGAATAAAAAGGTGAGGGAAATGAGAGATGGGAAAACAGATAAAAGGTGGATGACAATAATTAAAGGAAGGTGGTGGCTGGTGAGGAACTACAATGTGAAAATGTAGCATAAATGTACTAGATGAAGTCCAGAAGGTAATCAATGAAAACGAAATACATTGGGGTGGAAACCATGTTTGTGGCATTAGAAACAGAGGAAGGGGAAGAGAAAAAAATAAATCTGACAGGTTATATATTGCACCTCAGCTCAGGCTCTTTAAGTACTGTTTTCTAACCCTAAAGTAGACCCAGCAATGATTTCTATATCCAAAAATGCTTCTGATAAAAATATTGCTGCTATTAACCCCATTCCCTCTGACAGGAATGGGAGAGCTTTTCATATGTTGGGAAAGTGATTGTATTCCTCTGCTACTTCAGCTTACAGAAATTTAAACTGTCAAGCTCATATGTTTGCTTTTATCTTTTTAGAAAATGCAGGTCAATGGTTTACTGTCCCTCTTCTGATATAAAACATTCTTTGAATGCCTCTTTCATATGTGGCTCTCATGTTACCAGACATGTTTTAAAGTGATGTTGCTGTTGCTCCTTCCAGAGCTGCTGCTTCTGGATCAGTCATGAGAAGATTTGCTTGGCTTTATTCTCAAAACCATCCTGAAGATATTGACTGAATTTTAAAATGTTCCTTAGACAAGGAAATTCTGTTTGGATCTTCTGCAGATGAATTGCTCAAAAAGTATGATGACAGTGCAAAGCTGATTCATGGAGGCACTCAAATATTTAAAGACAAAAAAGTCCTTTCCTCCTCAGCTCCATTTTTCAATAAGCAACTCAAAAAGCAAGGTACTTTCAAACAGGATTAAAAAAGAAAACACATTGGCAACGAGGATCCCAAAAGAAAGGGAAAGCCACAAAAATTAAGGACAGTCCTCCCAGTCAGCATGAGTATTTGCCTTTTCAGGATCCCCATCTTTAGCACCTTGACAATCTGTCGCTATCACTGAGTTTTCATCTTCCCTTCTGACACCAGACTGTTGCAGACAAGTGGGGTATGAAGGTAATTCAGGACGGGTATTCTTGGAAATGATAATCCATCCCTCCTTTCCAGAAGATTCCTCATTATCCAGTATAGCCCTCCTATTTGGAATCAAATTCTTTTTCAGGGAGTTAGAGAAACAGTGCCCACATGCCAGATGGGCAAATGTTTTTATTCAAGGATTTTTCTGGTACCAAAGATGTTAGAAAATTGGAGGCATGTGCTAGACCATTCCTTTCTAAATCTTTTTGCCAAGATGCCAAAATGTTGCCCCCTTTACCAGCTTTTATGATAAATCTAGACCTAAAAGATGCCTACCCATGCATATCCATTTGCCAGCACTTCAGGTGTTTTTTAAGATTTTCTGTACCTGGGTCACATTATCAGTTCTCTGTCTTACACTATGGATTTTCAACTGCACCTAGGGTATTAACAAAATGTCTGGCTCCAGTAATTGCTTAATGCAGACTTCATTGCATTCACATCTTTCCATATTTTGTATAGTTGTCTTATCTTTGCAGACTATTTTTTCAATTGCCAAGTGGCTTTAGTAACTGTTCAGAAGCTTCTATTCGGTCTTGGTTTTCAAATCAGCTTTCAAAAATCTCTCATCCCTTCTCACAGAATTGTTTTCCTTTGATATCTGTTAGATTCTGCACTGGGAAGAGCAATTCCTTCCTCCATAATCAACTAGAGATGTTCCTACTGTTCTTGAGTTTTTCCAGTCAGAATATTGATGTGCATGGCATCACTGTTTCTCATGCTTCCCCTTGCCAGACCCCCCCATGATGAAAATACAGTGGGATCTGAGGTCAGTCTGCACTCAGTATGTTCACCCTTTATCCCCCCCTCCCCATGATGAAAATACAGTGGGACCTGAGGTCAGTCTGCACTCAGTATCTTCACCCTTTATCTTTTCAGATCACTGTTTTGGAATTTGTAAGGAGAAAGGTTCTCTAGTATGTAGACTAGATCTCTCACTGTCTAAGTCTCCCAATCTCCCTCCTGACTCCTCACTAGTCTGTCATCACAGATGCATCAAACCTGGCATGGGAGTAGCTTCCAAAGGTCTGAAAGTGCAAAGTATGTAGAACTCCTACAACATAGTGAATGACTTACATGACAGAGAGATAATAGCAGTAATTAACACTTTGTAAGCCTTAAATCATCTCTGGTACCCATGACCTCTGCAAGTTTACACAGACAAACAATGGAGGACCAGATCTTATCCTCTTTGCAGACTTGTTGTGACAGCCTGGAAGATAAAAACTCAGTTCAATTTGACTCTTCAGGCTTCATGAATTTTGCCAGAGCAAAACCTGATTATAGATAAGCTAATCAGGACCAGAACAGACTCTCACATATGGCATCTTCAGCCTGGGGTCTTCCAAGAATGAATCCAACAGCGGGAAATACCTCTAGTAGATCTGTTTGTATCTTCTCAGAATAGACAACTAAAGAGATTCTGCTCCAGGATTCTTTGCAAACAGGCCTGTAAGACAGATGCCTTCTTATTCCCATGGATGAGAAAATTCCTGTATTCTTTCGTATCCTTTCCACCGATATCCATGTTTTTTTTTCTGAAGATCCAGCAGGATTCCCCAAAAACTGTGGCAGTGACTGCCTTCTGGCCCAGGCAACAGTGGTCATCCCTTCTTTCCAATCTGACCAAGGGTAATTACCATGGGCTTCCCAACAGACTGGATTTACTCATACAAAACAGGGGTTGATTTGCATACCCCAGTGTGGAAACTCTTCTGTTAAGTGTCAGGATGATAGAATTTTGATTTATTTTAAGTATCATTTTTTATGGATGTACAGCAGGTACTTGCAGGAGGTGAAAAAAACAGCTACTAGGAAAAATATTTGTGTAAGTGGAAAACATTTTCTGTTTGATGGGAGTTCAAAAACAGGATGCTTTTCTTGTCCTGTTTCCTCTGGCTCTTGATTATATGTGTAAATTACTATCCTCTGTATATATGTATTCATTAGACAAATTATAGAGTACAATGCCCTTTTTGGTATGTACCTCACAAGACATCTACAACAACTGGAAAGGCCACAGAAATACCTCACAAAGAGGATTACCAGCCTCAAACAGATGTCCTATGCAGACCGTCTCAAAAAATTCCAGCTTTACTCCGTAGCATATCACCTACTCATAGGTAGGTAGTTTGTCCACATCGTTAGGAGTTTTGATTATGGCTCCTAGTTTGCAGTCATCTGCGAACTTTGTTAGCCAAAGACCTTCTGTGTTAGCCTGTACTTCAGAGAAGTAGATACCAAACAGGAGAGGACCTAGGACTGAACTCTGTGGTGCTCCATTTGTGCTCCATTTGTCACTGGTCTGAAGTTGGATTTAGAGTCTGCTACTTTCACAGTGTGGGTTATGTCAGTGAGCCAGTTTGCAACCCATCTTGTGACATAGGGCTTTATACCTAGTTTAGTGAGTTTATCTATAATTCCAGAGTGAGGGATGGTGTTGAAAGCCTTGACAAGATCTAGATAGGCTGTGTGAGCCACCTTACCCTCATCTACGGCTTTGGTGACTGCTTCAAAGAAGTGTATCAGGTTTAGGAGACTTCATCTGCCTTTTACAAACCCGAACTGGGTAGGGTCCATAGTTTGGAGATTACCAATGTCATTGTTTATAAGTTCCATGATGATACATACAATTGTAGCAAGTAATTGATAATCTAATAGATTACAGATGCAGCAGTACCCACCCCTCTCTCCAGACCCTTTGTTTGATGTGATTTTTGGTATTGCCAGATATAGATGTGTATACCTTTGTCAACATAGTGCTCCCTAGTATTGCTGCTTTCAGGGCTCTTGACTCCCTTTCCTGGGTAATAACACTTGAGTATTTTGGTGTTTTGCCACTTTATCAGAGTTCCCCTCAAACTCTGGACAATTAGAGCACATGGAAGGCATGTTGGTCACTGCAGATATAGGATTCAAATAGCTCAGCTGCAGTAACAGTAATCTATTAGAACGTTTACTGCTTAGGTAAGTTTACTTATGCAACTATACTTTCAAGGTCAGTATAGAATCAGGCACACATACATAAAAGAAAAAAAAGCAGAAAGTCAAAAATACAAATTATTGCCAAAACTCCATAATATACTGATAAGGCAATACAACAAATACCAGTCTGATAGTTTTTTTTCTGATCACCAATAGCTACAATTTTCTCTAACTTCAGAATCTCTTACTCATTTGATAACATAAAAAAAGTTAAATACTAAGAAAAACATTTCTCCATTCTATACATACCACTGTAAAGCCCCAGCTACCATCACCTAGGTATCCCAAATAATGCCACATGTGGTAACTGACTCTCCATGCGCCACGTATTTATATGCAATATCAGTTCATTTTCCATCTGAAGCAAAATGGTTCTGAAAATCTTTACTGAAGGAACATTAGAGACCACATGAAAATGGGTTTGATTGTGATATAAGCGCTCATGCCTTCTCCCTTGACTTACATCCAGTCCTTGAACCTTTAGAGGAATCTGTTAATAAACAAACCAGTTCACATCCAACATATCATTTGGAAGATTCACCTCATTTTATATTCCTTTACAATTATTTTTAGTTCCACACATAAATCATCCTCAGCATTTTCTCATGCCATGCAACAGAAAAAAAAAATCCTCATTCTATTGTAGGAAAACAAAAAACTCTGACATTACTCATTTATAAAATATTTTTGTTTCATACTCAGTCTCTCAATTGCCCTGCTCTTACTTTTACTACCAAAATCTTCACTTAAAGTTTCTTTATCCAGCTTTTACTATCACTTATTTTCATCCAGCCTTTACTATCACTCATACACCACCTTTTCAAGGCTCTACTAGAGTAACTCAAGGAGTTGGTTGCAACATGCAAAAAAATAACACCTCAAGTGCCATGGACTTGTAGGGGGGGGTCACCCTGCACCCCACGATGTGTTGACTATACCCCCACATCCCCAATCTTTAAATATACTGGCTCTGAGGTTGTACCAACTCAAAGTCTATTTAGAGAAGAAGTTTGTGCGTCACTCACTCAAATACACGGATGAACATTCAGCTGCAAGAATGTGCCACTCACTCAAATACACGGATGAACATTCAGCTGCAAGAATGCACCACTCACTCAAATACACAGATGAACATTCAGCTGCAAGAATGCGCCACCCACTCAAATACATGGATGAACATTCAGCTGCAAGAATGCGCCACTCACTCAAATACACGGATAAACATTCAGCTGCAAGAATGCACCACTCACTCAAATACACGGATGAACATTCAGCTGCAAGAATGTGCCACTCACTCAAATACACGGATGAACATTCAGCTGCAAGAATGTGCCACTCACTCAAATACACGGATGAACATTCAGCTGCAAGAATGCGCCACTCACTCAAATACACGGATGAACATTCAGCTGCAAGAATGCGCCACTCACTCAAATACACGGATGAATATTCAGCTGCAAGAAATTGAGCTGTGAGCAGCTGAATCTGAGAAAGTAAAAGATAACCTCTTTTTAACACCCCTGTTCTTCCATACCTCCCATCATCTGCCAATCCTGTTACAAAAAAGAACAAAAAAGGGGGGGGGCACATACCACACCAGTACTACTGCATGGAGACTCACTAAAGAAGACGCAAACTGTATTAAGCACTTCCATCATCAAGACTTCTTTGGAGTACAAGCTATTGCGTTGTTTGCGAACAGTATAAATGTTATTAAAGCCACATAATTTAGTTAATTAATCACATTGTTCTTTCCTAAATCATCCTATTAAAATATATCCAAATTCCTCATTTAAAACACATGACAATAAACATGCAAGAAATATACAGTAAATTGACAACAAATATACACAATTCCTGTTGGATCTTCATTATACACATTATTTAATATTTCATTCCTAAACCTCTGTGTGCTCTTGAAGAAAGTCATTTATTTCTAGAAACACTGTTGCATTTAAGTTGCCACTTAAGTTCTCTTTCTTTCGGTACTGCATCATAGTCCCCACCTCTTAGATCCATGATAACATTAGCTATTACAAAAAAGAGTAAATGTTTTGAAAATGCAGGGGGGTACATTTTAATGTGACTTCTGTGCACAGGACAGATTCATTTTTGAAGGTTCTAACATCATGATAGTATCCTGGGGAGGAATGTTGGCTCTCATTGTAATTTTAATTGTGATTTCTATGGCCTGATAGCCATAGTTATCTGTGCAACCATGATGACTACTATGCTATTAATAACAAATCAGTGGGTAATACATGCAAAAAAAAAAAGCTAAGTGGTTACAGCTAATAAAAATGGTACCGCCAAGTATAAGACTAATGAATACAGGGGAAAACACAAGTGCGTCTTTCTTTTCCTGTTGCCACGCCCTATATCCAGTTTCACGACAATATCTCCAGCCTCCATTCAACTACCTCAAAGGTTACATAATTGCAGAAATTAAGAAAAAAAGGGAAATATTTTTTAAAGATTTTTATGATTATTTTAATAAATGCACAGTATTCTTTTGAAATTTCATAAAATGCATAAAACAAGCAAAACATTTAGATTTATCTTATTAGTAATATCTGAGCTCATATAATTTATTAATTAAACACTACTAATTATGTAAAAAGAGACAATATACACTGTATAGAAGGTGCAGCACTTACAATTAAAGAAGCATTTTAAATACTGAAACCAAGAAACTTCCTTGCATTTACTTAACAATAGAGTTTAAGCCAAAATTTGTAACTTACATATTCATGTTTAGATCTTAATTTGATTACAACAAATTATGGTTATAAACAGCAGTTGCTGTACTTAAAAATACAAATAAGGATGATGGGACAGGCTTCTTCTTATTCCAATAATTGTGTTATGAGCTGTACTAAGCCAACACTAAGGGAAAGGATACTTGGAGAACTCATTAAGAACTGAGTGATATAGATATATATTGTGACTGTTCACATCCCTGCACCTTACTACTGCCCATGCAGCACTCGCTACTACCGTCCACATCCCTGCACCTTACTACTGCCCATGCAGGATTCGTGACTGCTGTCCACATACCTGTACTTTACTACCACCCATACAGCACTCGTTACTACTGTCCACATCCCTGCACCTTACTACTGCCCTTGCAGCACTTGTAACTACTCTACATATCCCTGCACCTTACTACTGCCATGCAGCACTCATTACTACTGTCCACATCCCTGCACCTTACTACTTCCCATTCAGCACTCATTACTACTGTCCACATCCCTGCACCTTACTACTGCTCATGCAGCACTCGTTACTACTGACCACATCCCTGCACCTTACTACTGCCCTTGCAGCACTTGTAACTACTCTACATATCCCTGCACCTTACTACTGCCATGCAGCACTCATTACTACTGTCCACATCCCTGCACCTTACTACTTCCCATTCAGCACTCATTACTACTGTCCACATCCCTGCACCTTACTACTGCTCATGCAGCACTCGTTACTACTGACCACATCCCTGCACCTTACTACTGCCCTTGCAGCACTTGTAACTACTCTACATATCCCTGCACCTTACTACTGCCATGCAGCACTCATTACTACTGTCCACATCCCTGCACCTTACTACTTCCCATTCAGCACTCATTACTACTGTCCACATCTCTACACCTTACTACTGCCCATGCAGCACTCGTTAGTACTGTTTGCATCCCTGCACCTTACTACTGCCCATTCAGCACTCATTACTACTGTCCACATCCCTGCACCTTACTACTGCCCATGCAGCACTCGCTACTACCGTCCACATCCCTGCACCTTACTACTGCCCATGCAGGATTCATGACTGCTGTCCACATACCTGTACTTTACTACCACCCATACAGCACTCGTTACTACTGTCCACATCCCTGCACCTTACTACTGCTCATGCAGCACTCGTTACTACTGACCACATCCCTGCACCTTACTACTGCCCTTGCAGCACTTGTAACTACTCTACATATCCCTGCACCTTACTACTGCCATGCAGCACTCATTACTACTGTCCACATCCCTGCACCTTACTACTTCCCATTCAGCACTCATTACTACTGTCCACATCCCTGCACCTTACTACTGCTCATGCAGCACTCGTTACTACTGACCACATCCCTGCACCTTACTACTGCCCTTGCAGCACTTGTAACTACTCTACATATCCCTGCACCTTACTACTGCCATGCAGCACTCATTACTACTGTCCACATCCCTGCACCTTACTACTTCCCATTCAGCACTCATTACTACTGTCCACATCTCTGCACCTTACTACTGCCCATGCAGCACTCGTTAGTACTGTTTGCATCCCTGCACCTTACTACTGCCCATTCAGCACTCATTACTACTGTCCACATCCCTGCACCTTACTACTGCCCATGCAGCACTCGCTACTACCGTCCACATCCCTGCACCTTACTACTGCCCATGCAGGATTCGTGACTGCTGTCCACATACCTGTACCTTACTACCACCCATACAGCACTCGTTACTACTGTCCACATCCCTGCACCTTACTACTGCTCATGCAGCACTCATTACTACTGACCACATCCCTGCACCTTACTACTGCCCTTGCAGCACTTGTAACTACTCTACATATCCCTGCACCTTACTACTGCCATGCAGCACTCATTACTACTGTCCACATCCCTGCACCTTACTACTTCCCATTCAGCACTCATTACTACTGTCCACATCCCTGCACCTTACTACTGCCCATGCAGCACTCATTAGTACTGTTTGCATCCCTGCACCTTACTACTGCCCATGCAGCACTCGTTACTACTGTCCACATCCCTGCACTTTACTACTGCCCATGCAGCACTTGTTAGTACTGTTTGCATCCCTGCACCTTACTACTGCCCATTCAGCACTCATTACTACTGTCCACATCCCTGCACCTTACTACTGCCCATGCAGCACTCGTTAGTACTGTTTGCATCCCTGCACCTTACTACTGCCCATTCAGCACTCATTACTACTGTCCACATCCCTGCACCTTACTACTGCCCATGCAGCACTCGTTAGTACTGTTTGCATCCCTGCACCTTACTACTGCCCATTCAGCACTCATTACTACTGTCCACATCCCTGCACCTTACTACTGCCCATTCAGCTCTCATTACTACTGTCCACATCCCTGCACCTTACTACTGCCCATTCAGCACTCATTACTACTGTCCACATCCCTGCACCTTACTACTGCCCATGCAGCACTCGTTAGTACTGTTTGCATCCCTGCACCTTACTACTGCCCATTCAGCACTCATTACTACTGTCCACATCTCTGCACCTTACTACTGCCCATTCAGCACTCATTACTACTGTCCACATCCCTGCACCTTACTACTGCCCATTCAGCACTCATTACTACTGTCCACATCGCTGCACTTTACTACTGCCCATGCAGCACCTGTTACTGCTGTCCAAATCCCTGCACCTTACTACTGCCCATGCAGCACACATTAACACTGTCCACATCCCCACACCTTACTACTGCCCATTCAGCACTCATTACTACTGTCCACATCGCTGCACTTTCCTACTGCCCATGCAGCACATGTTACTACTGTCCACATCCCTGCACCTTACTACTTCCCATGCAGCACTTGTTACTACTGTCCATATCCCTGCACCTTATTAATGCCCATGCAGCACTCATTACTACTGTCCACATCCCTGCACTCTACTACTGCCCATGCAGCACAAGTTAATACTGTCCATATCTCTGCATCTTACTACTGCCCATGCAGCACTCATTATTACTGTCCACATCCCTGCACCTTACTACTGTCCTTGCAGCATGTGTTACTACTCTCCATATCCCTGCACCTTACTACTGCCCATTCAGCACTCGGTACTACTGTCCACATCCCTGCAGCTTACTACCACCCATGCAGCACTTGTTACTACTGTCCACATTCCTGCACCATACTACTGCCCATTCAGCACTCGGTACTACTGTCCACATCCCTGCAGCTTACTACCACCCATGCAGCACTTGTTACTACTGTCCACATCCCTGCACCTTATTAATGCCCATGCAGCACTCGTTACTACTGTCCACATCCCTGTACCTTACTACCGCCCATGCAGCACTCATTACTACTGTCCACATCCCTGCACCTTATTAATGCCCATGCAGCACTCATTACTACTGTCCACATCCCTGCACCTTATTAATGCCCATGCAGCACTCGTTGCTACTGTCCACATCCCTGCACTCTACTACTGCCCATTCAGCACTCATTACTACTGTCCACATCCCTGCATATTACTACTGTCCATGCAGCACTCATTACTACTGTCCACATTTATTTATTTTATTTTATTTTACATTTGTTAACCGGGCTAGTCTAGCTGGATATATGTCCATTTTCAGTAGAGGCCCGGGGAGAAAAGCTCCACAGATACTAAATTACAAGGAGACAAATAATAAAATAAATTCAGTACAAAAAGAATATATGTTTAGTAAAACAAAAAAAATAAAATTTGTAGGGAACATAGTCAAAAAATTATTATTTAGTAAAACATAACAAAACATCAAGATTAACAACATATATTTGAAATCTGTTGGAGAGAAAAAAAGTAGAATGGGAGACTCAGAAAGGAATACATAGGCAGAAGACCGAAAGAGGCAATAATGTAGAGTGGAAAGGAGTATTTTAATGGAAGAGAGGAGGGGGGAGAGAGAAAGGAGGAGAAAGTAGGAGCATAGGAGGAGGGTAGCAGGGCAATGGGAAGAAGGAATAAGTAAAGTAAATAAGTATAGTGTAAAGATAGTAGTAGTGTAGGGGGAAAAAAGAAGATTAGTCAGGAGTCCTGCAGGAGCAGAGCCAGTGATTTTGGAAGTACAGTTTGATTTTTTGTTTGAAGAGTGGTAAGGAGGGGATAAGAGTGATATCAGTAGGTAGCTGATTCCATATCCTTCCTACAGTATTAGTGAACAGAGAATCACCAGCTAAGTTATGGGACTTTACAGATTTGGTCATGAGTTTAGATGAAGATCGAAGGGAGGTAAGATTATTGTAAGGGATTAAAAGTTGAGAAAGTATAGGGGTATTATGGGGTTGGTACAGTATCTTGTGAGCAATGGTAAGTTGGGAGATCAAAAGACAGTTTTGTAGCTCAAGCCAGCCTAGGAGTTTTAGGTTTTGACAGTGATGTGTTCTGAAAGGGTTGCTGGTGGCAAAGCGGGCAATGCTATTGTAACAAGTTGCTAGTTTATTTAGGTTGGCCTTCTTAAGGTTAGTGAAGATAGGTGAGGCATAAAAGAGGGTAGAAATCAGATGGGAGTGGGCAATGGTAGCTCTAGTAGAAGGTGTGAGAAAAGGTTTGATATGGTATAACGATCCAATTTTTTTATTAACAGTTTTGATGATGTTATTGATGTGTTGATCAAAAGAGAGATTGTTATCGATGGTTATTCCTAGCAGTTTAGTTGATGTGTCAGGAGAGATAACAGTGGTATCATTGGATAAAATGTTGAAGTGTAATGGGGACCCTCGAGTGGTAGGAGTGAAAAGGAGAAGTTTTGTTTTTTTAGCATTGAGGAGGAGGTGACGTCTAGTGAACCAAGTTTCTACAGTGTTGAAGGTGGTTTGAGTTAGAGTGAGTAGCTCTGAGGAGGTAGATGCTGAGCAAATAATTGTGGAGTCGTCAGCATATTGGATGCAGGTAGCTTGTGGGATGATAGTGTTGAGATCGTTTATGTATAGGGAGAAGAGAAGTGGACCAAGAATAGACCCTGTGGGACTCCAATAGAAACGGGTAGTAGTGAAGAGATATGATTGTCCCAAAGAACGGCTTGATGCCTGTTGCTTAGATAAGATGTAAACCATTTAATAGCCAGGTTATCATATGAGAGGGATTTAAGGATGTTTATAAGGGAAGAGTGGTTCACCATGTCGAAAGCTTTAGAGAGGTCAATGAATAGAGCGGAGGAGAGAAGATTTGAGTTGCGATAGTTGTTGATAGTATTAACGAAGGAAAGGAGGGCAGTGGAGGTGCTATGGTGGGGTCTAAAACCATGTTGACAGTTGGCTATTATGTTGTGTGCAGAGAGATATTGTATCAGTTGTTGGTGGATGCATTTCTCCATAATCTTGGCTAGTGGAGAGAGAAGGGCAATAGGTCTAAAGTTAGTATACTCAATAGAGTTACCACCTTTGTGTAATGGGATGATATGAGATATTTTCCATATATCTGGTATGGTTCCCTCTTGGATAGTCCTGTTAATGAGTATCGATATAGGGTATGCAATCTGCTTGGCAGCCTTTTGAAGAAAGAGAGAGGGAGTTTGTCAGCAGAGGGGTACAGGGTTTCAGTTTAAGAATAAGCTTGTAGATGAAGGAGGTAGAGATAGGGTGAAGAGTGAAGTTATGGGGAATCAACATGGTTATCTGGAGGGTAAAAGTTAATGGTGTTCATTTGTTTAGCAAGTGATTGGATGGTATCAATAAAAAGGTGTTAAAGGTGTTTGCAG
Organism: Protopterus annectens; assembly: GCF_019279795.1. NCBI lineage: Eukaryota > Metazoa > Chordata > Ceratodontiformes > Protopteridae > Protopterus > Protopterus annectens. The sequence goes on from NC_056745.1 coordinate 1,417,165,295, forward strand.
TATGGCTAGGAGTTCCTGGGTCTGCGTTTATTGGGGAGGGAGTTTTAGCTGTACCAGGTGAAAGGAGTTTGTTGATCAAGACCAGAATTGTTTGGGTTTATTTAAATGGGTTTCCTGAAGTTCACAGTAGTAGTTCTTTTTGTCTGAGATAATAGCTTTCTTTGTAAGATTTCTAAGTTGGCAAAAGTGAAGAAAATCAGAGGTGGTTCTATGGTGTCTCCATTTGGCCCAGATTTTATTTTTGCTATGAATTAATTTCTTTGTTTCCTTTGTGAGCCAAGGGGCTATATTAGATTTCATTCTAATAGAGCGTGCAGGGGCATGTTTATCTAATATTGAAAGGAAGGTTGAGTTGAAGAATGATACTGCTTCATTTAGAGGAAGTGATTTCATGAGGTTCCAGTTGCATGCTTCGAGATCATTTTGAAATAAGTCATTATTAAAGTTTTTGGTTGAGCGTATAATTCTAATGTTAGGGGGGTTTTGATAGTCAATCTTTTCTCTAGATATATAGGTTAGGCAGTGGTCACTAAGGTCATCAGGCATAGTTCCTACTTTGTATGAGATATTAACTTTGTTTATAAGTATCCAGTCTAAGATGCTTTGTTTCTTATTTGGTTTATTTAGCCTTGTTGTAGTGGTAATGGATTGAGTAAAACCATGTAGGTTTATATGACTGGAGGGATTTTCACTATTAATAATATTCCAATCTATATTAAAATCACCCAGAATAATAGTTTCTTGGGGTAGTTGGTGCAAATCCCGCTAAGGACGTCTTCTAAGATTGGCATGTTTGTGCCAGGTGGTATGTACATACAGATAATGTAAAGAGCTTTTTGAGTATTTAACTGAAGTTTAACTATGATGGCTTCAGCACTGGGATCCAGGGTTGGGCAGGTTGGGAGGGTGGAGATGCTAAGATGGTTCTTAAATAAAATTGCCACGCCACCACCTTTACGTTTAGTACGATCAAGCCTAAATAAATTATAGCCTTGGGGTATAATTTCAGTGTCTTTGGTGGTTGGCTTTAGCCAGGTCTCTGAGAGGCACAGTATATCAAAGTGGTGCATGTCTAACAGGGCATGTAGATAGGGTACTTTGTTATTTACACTAGATATTAAGATGACCTATGAGTAGGGGGTTATTAAAGTTGGGGTTAGATATTTGAGGGGAGGGATTTGATGGACCTGGGTTGGGGTGAATATCACCGTCTTGTAAGGTAGGAGTATTATGTCTGTGTGTCAGGCTGCTTTTAAGAAGGGTTATTTGTTTCATTTTTTTATCAGGGGATATGGTATAAGTTAGATGGTGGTGCCTATGGAATTTGGGAAGGTGATAGTTAGGGGTGGAGGTTGAATTTAGGAAAGAGGAAAGAGAAGTATGGAAGATAGATGTATGTTTATTAATAAAGTCTGGTTGGGTTTTAAGTTGGTTTTCAAAGAAGGTAAGAAGGTAAGAAGAATATAGGGAGGTAGAGAATAGTGCTAAGAATATAGCCATGGTTGGTAAGTAAGGAGCCATATGTAACAGAGGTGAGGTAAGGGAAGTTTAAAAGTAAATAGAGGAGGAGAGGATAAGAGAGGTGGAGGTAAAGGTATAAGGCAGAACAGGAGAGAAGGAAAGTGATAATAGGTGGATATGTAGGGGTGTGAGAGGAGAAAGTAAAGTGTAGGTGTAGGTGTTGAGAGTAGAAGCTTATGAGAAGTAGGTTAATTGAGGTAGAGGAGAGTAGGTAGTAATAGGGTGTAGGTTGGTATAGCAGTGGATAAGGTAAGGGGAAAGAATGTGATGTAGAAGGGAGGGTTTTGAGTTTTGGCGGGAAAGAGCAGGATTGGTTGTAAGAGTAAGGGGGTGTGGTTGGGGAAGTATAAGGTTAGGACCCCTGGGTGTGGGTGGGAATTGGGGTAGGGAGGGAGCGGAGTGAGCCAGGGCTTAACGGAGCGGATTCACAGAATCCAGAGAGGAAGGAAAAAGTAACAGAGGAAGTAAGCAAGTAGAAGGCTAGAGATAGTAGTTGTAAGGGGGAGTGGGACACAGAGCACTACGGAGATAGAAAGGAATGGAGTGAGAAGGTGAAAGAGGGGAGAATATGAAAGGAATACTCAGTACTATAGGTCTAGATGTGTACAGAGTGACACCTAGTGGACAGAGAGGCAAGGTGCAGAGGAGAGTCACAAGGTTCTGGGGCAGGAAAGAAGAAACAACATATACTACAGGGAGGGGGGAGTACAGGATAAGTAAAGCAGTAGGATAAGGTAGCAGAAGGAATACACAGAGTAAGGGGTGAGGGGGCTGCTGCTGGCAAGCTTAGCTGGGAGCAAAACAGAAACCACACAGATATAAATGGGCAATAGACCTCAACCAAATTAAGTAGACATACTTTCTTAGAACCTGAGGTAGTAGGTTTGTAGCCTACTGCACATCCCTGCACCTTACTACTGCCCTTGCAGCACTTGCTACTACTCTCCACATCCATGCACCTTACTACTGCCCATGCAGCACACTTTACTACTGTCCACATCCCTGCACCTTACTAGTGCCCATGCAGCACTTGTTACTACTGTCCACATCCCTGTACTTTACTACCGCCCATGCAGCACTCGTTGCTACTGTCCACATCCCTGCACCTTATTAATGCCCATGCAGCACTCATTACTACTGTCCACATCTCTGCACCTTACTACCACCCATACAGCACTCATTACTACTGTCCACATCCCTGCACCTTACTACCGCCCATGCAGCACTCATTACTACTGTCCAAATACCTGCACCTTACTACTGCCCATGCAGCACTCGTTACTACTGTCCACATTCCTGCACCATACTACTGCCCATTCAGCACTCATTACTACTGTCCACATCCCTGCACCTTACTAATGCCCATGCAGCACTCGTTACTACTGTCCATATCCCTGCACCTTACTACTGCCCATTCAGCACTCGTTACTATTGTCCACATCCCTGCACCTTACTACTGCCCATGCAGCACTCATGACTGCTGTCCACATCCCTGCACCTTACTAATGCCCATGCAGCACTCGTTACTACTGTCCACATCCCTGCACCTTACTACCACCCATGCAGCACTCGTTACTACTGTCCACATCCCTGCACCTTACCAATCCCCATGCAGCACTCGTTACTACTGTCCACATCCCTGCACCTTACTAATGCCCATGCAGCACTCGTTACTACTGTCCACATCCTTGCACCTTACTAATGCCCATGCAGCTCTCATTACTACTGTCCACATCCCTGCACCTTACTAATGCCCATGCAGCACTCATTACTACTGTCCACATCCTTGCACCTTACTAATGCCCATGCAGCACTCGTTACTACTGTCCACATCCTTGCACCTTATTAATGCCCATGCAGCACTCATTACTACTGCCCACATCCCTGCACCTTACTATTGCCCATTCAGCACTCGTTACTACTGTCCACATCCCTGCACCTTACTAATGCCCATGCAGCACTCGTTACTACTGTCCACATCCTTGCACCTTACTAATGCCCATGCAGCACTCGTTACTACTGTCCACATCCTTGCACCTTATTAATGCCCATGCAGCACTCATTACTACTGTCCACATCCCTGCACCTTACAACTGCTCATGCAGCACTCGTTACTACTGTCCACATCTCTGCACCTTACTACTGCCCATGCAGCACTCGTTACTACTGTCCACATCCTTGCACCTTACTACTTCCCATGCAGCTACTGTCCACATCCCTGCACCTTACTACTGCCCTTGCAGCACTTGTTACTACTCTCCACATCCCTGCACCTTACTACTGTCCATGCAGCTACTGTCCACATCCCTGCACTTTACTACTGCCCTTGTAGCACTTGTTACTACATCCCTGCAGACACCACCTAATCTCCTAGGTGCACAGAAGGAACACAGGTAAGTGTTTTCCCATTTCCATCTAGTTGTACTCATCTTCCTCTCCCCTACACTCTCCCAAACCCCACCTCCCTTTTCACACCTACTCTATGGGATTGATTCCCTGTGTGTATTGCTCATACCCATGCCACCTTAAAACTCCAACATGAGTTTATGTTTTCCACATTTTACTCCCTAACAACTTTCTCCCTTGCAGCTTGTGCACTACATGTGTTCTGTTACCCTCTCTCACTAAACATACACTAATATTCCATATCCCTTTACACTCTCTACCTTATATCCCACCTGTTTAATTTCCATTCTTATTGGATTAAGGGACTTAGTATTAGTAAGTATACAGTACATATATACTGCATTTGGGAAAGATTTGTAGAACTAGTTTATTATTGTTATGTTTATTATTGTTATCCATTTTTCAAGTAGTTAACTTAGCTTTTTGGTAGTTTTCGTAATTTTAATTCAGTTTAACACAGATTGCATAGTCTGACATCCCTGAATCGATGTGAGTTTGAGATTATAAACAGGACACTGTTCACTAAGGTTTCTTCTAATCACCCACACTATGTCATGTACACAAACCCACACAATTTTTGCATCCTTTTCAATTACGAGATGTAGTTAAAAGACAGAGCTACTCTGGCATTAACATTGATCTGAAGAATTCTACAGCTTTTGAAAATAGTTTAATAAGTGAAACAATTTTAATGCCTCAATAAAGTTTTATTTTAGTTCACCTGGAATTTTTTTTTATTTACCTATTCTTAGAAAAAAGAAAACTCATAACATTTTCATAAAAACCTTAATTCCCTAGAACAGTTAAATTTCGCAAAATATCAGTCTTACATCATACTATTTGTCTAACTTTGCTAAATGCTTCTAAGATTTCAAGATGTACTTAAAGATCATGTATTTACTGAATCTACCTGCAAACGCTGCAATGATGATGGTTAGGTAACGTACCATTCCCTATCATGAAGAACAGAATGCATTTAAAAACTTTTCTTAGTCTCTCAATGTGGCATCTTATACATACAGTTTTTTACATGTATACAGGAATGTATATAATTTATGTATGAGTGCATTGTATGTTAGATATATATTAGCTTGCATTTTGTTCATATTTTTTTGTTTTTCTCGCAATGCACGCTCACTGGATCTTTTAATCTTAGCCTATCTGCATTAAATCTTACAATTATATTTTAAGTTTTGCTATGTACTCATTCTGTATACAATATTCTTGATTACAAAGATGTAATATATATTCTAGTGTATGAGCTCATGTTGGGGCTGAAAAGGGTCAATATATCAGTCCAACTATCCAGTGAACAACAAATCATAAATAAATAAATAATAAATACTCATTAATCAGATATGCACTTGTAATCATGGAGAGAAAAATGAAACAGACATTCTAAAATTTTAAGATTTATTTACTTCTCAAAGTGAAATATATGATTCTGTGATGCGCACTGAGCTGAATGATTTGAGGGGAAAGTAGGATGGGGAAGAAAGCGAAGGCAAGAAAAAGCTATAAAGAAAGGAGAAATAGAAAAGTGAGGTAAAAAAACAGAAATGAAATATGAAAATTGAATAGGAAATTTAGGACTCATAAATTCTATGGCCTTTTTACTTAAGATCCATTAGTTAATTCTCTGGTTTATCGCCAGATTGTCTCTAACCTTATAGTAATAAACTTTATACCTCTAACTGTACTCTTCCGCCATGGTGCATTGTAAACCTTAAAAATAAAATGTGTTTGTCGTCCCTTATGGTGTATTATAAGGCTTAAAAGTAAAGTATATTCAGCGTGAAAAAAAGTTTAGGGCATGACTTGAGCAATTATTTTCACGTTCTCTATTTTGTTTTTCATTTCATCTCCTCCTTCTACTTACATGTGTTATACTTTATTTCTAATAATAATGTTATAATATCCTGTTGCTTGTATTAACATTTAGGACATTGATTTCTAAAAACACAACCTTTAATTCCTCAGTATATATAGTATCCCTTATAATGTTGCACCATTAATTTTAGACAAGTATACTTAATCCTATATTAGGTAAGATGATGAGAGGAAATAAAGTAAAAAACCTGATGTAGTAATAAAAAATACAAATGGGGGAATGAAAGGCATTACATAGAGAAAGATGAGTGGATTGATTAGACATATGATATTAAAAGTATTTAAATTATTTCTGGTTTACTAGAAATAAATTGACTTGCAATTCTTCTGCAGTGTTTAGTCTGTAATCTCCCCTTCTTTTCACACTCCCCAGGATTCCCAAAAGCTTTCCCGGAGTGCAATAAGAGTGTAGGAGCTCACGCCGGCAATATGTCTGCCGTGCGATCCAGGAACAGCCGGCAGGGGCATGCACGAGAGCTGCTAAAGCTACTCTTGCACAGACAACGTCATGGTATGCAAATTACCTCATTTGCTGGTGAAAGCCATGCAAATGAGGTAAATTTGTGATCCATGAAACACTAACCTGTCTGTGGAAGATTAGTGCTAGCTGCAGAAATGTACTCCATTGGTAACGGAGTACATTTCTGCAAATAGCTAAACGGAGCTATGACAGCTCCAAATAAAGGATGCATACAGTTGAGGAAGTATGCCAATGGCCAAATATAAGGCCATTGGCATTTTAAAATGTTTAAAAATATAAACATTTAACTTTTTTCCCCAATCTCTGATGTTGAAGCATAGCGCAGCACAGCGCAAACATGCGGCACTTATAAAAACAAGAAAATAATTTAAAAAAAGCCCAAAAATAGGCATTTTCACTAAAATACTTATTCTGCCATGCAGGTGAATGGCAGGCTGAAGACAACATGGCCACTGACTACTGGTTGCTAAGTGGCGGGGAGCTCAGTGTGAGAGCTGTAACCATGCATTACTAGGCAAGCCTATGCAAATGAGGATAAGGATAGTGAATCCCAGTTTTCCCCAGCATGTGAGGCATGTCCCAAGAGTGTAAGAGTAGGAGTAGGTGAGTAGAAGAGTAGAATATAGGTGACATCATGAGGGGGTGTGTCAGACAGGCTGTAAGCTAATTGGAGCACAATGGCTTGTGTTTGCCCTGAGTTGCTCAGGATTGCAAGAGGCGTGCCTACAGTTGTCCTATTTGAAAACTTCAAACCAAAGGTGCACATTGTTAAAAGATAGGAAATTCCTTGCAAACATGCACACAGCGTGTGCACTCGTGTGTGTGCATGTGCGTGTGTTTGCGCTTGTTTGCGCGGCACTGCCCCAGGTTGAAACAGAAAGGCAAAAGGAAGGAAAATAAGTAGTAGGAAGTTAACCAAGGAAAACTAGTAGAGCTGCCATGTGAAATATATCAGAATTAGCCAATTACACAGGCAGCAGACTAGCCCAGCCCAGCACTTTAAACTCTGCAAAGACCATTCCCCCATGTTTTTTCTCCAGAACTCTGCAACACTGCAGTATACAAAGAGGGAAAGCTTAAAAAGCTTAAGTCAGACAAAATGTTAGGGGCTGCTCTTGCTATCATACACCAACATGTGCAAGGTGCTGAGGGTGGTGATGTTGTGAATGCTGCTGAGCAACCCACAGTGAGGAGACGGAGAAGAGTGTACAGATCCAGGGTACCCTACCAGGGGCTACATGAGCTGGAGATAGTGGAGTGCTATCGGGTGGACAGAGACCTCCTACAGCAAATTGTTGAGCTGTGCCGGCCACACCTCACACACAGAACCAGCAGAGGGGAACCCATCCCAGAGGATACCAAGGTATGTGTTGGCCTAAGAATACTAGCTAGACATACCTTCCAAAGACCAACTGGTGATATGATGAGGATTTCACAGACATCAGCATCCAGGGTACTCCACCAGTTCCTGGATGCCATGTCAGCACATGTTGGTGACCACGTATATTTCCCCAATTCCCATGAGGCATTGGCCAACAATATGCGTCTTTTCCACCAAATAGCAGAATACCCTGAGGTACTGGGTGCAATAGACTGCACGTACATACACATTAAAGCACCACCCGATGAGCGGGGTAGGGTCTACATCAACCACAAGGGCTTCCCCTCCATCAACTGCCAGGTTGTGTGCGATGCCCAGGGCATAATAATGAATGTGTGTGCTGGCTGCCCTGTAAGCTATTACGATTCCCACATCTGGCATCTGACGCAGCTGTACCAGAGATTTGCCAATGGGGACATCCCTGATGGTCACTTAGTGGGGGATGCTGGATACTCACTGGAGCTGTGGCTGATGACATCCATCAGAAATGCAGACACACCTGAACAAGAACTCCATAATGAGGCACACACACAAACAAGAAACATAATTGAGCATGTGTTTGGGATGCTCAAGTCATGGTTCCGGTGCCTGGACACATCTGGTGGAGCCTTACAGTACTCACTAACTACATGTACCCAAATTGTTATGGTATGTGCCATGCTACACAATATGATCCTGTGGAAACAACTGCAGAAGGAACAGCATGGGGCAAGGCCAAACAGCCCCCCCCCCATCATTGCCAAGGCATGCACAGGCACAGCGTGACTCAGAGGAGGAACAACCTGAGCCTGCCCCAGTAGGCAGAAGGAGGTGTGCCCAGTATGCCCTGGCCTTGGCAAAGAGGCAACGCATAGCACATACACTGACTCAGTAGGAACCCTGGAAATGACACCTCTCTCTGACTCGCACATACAGTAAAAGGGATGCCTAACTTGACACTACCTGTTTTCAAACATGTATAGGGAGTGTACTATGTGCCAAAAAACAAAAAGTACAAAAACCAAGGCTGAGGTCACTTGTGCACTGGGACCAACACAGAATCGAAGTGTACTATGTGCATCCGACATAGGTAGCCCTGCAGCACCACCTGAGGCATAAGTGCCCTATTTTAAGCAATATAAAGCACTGCTAAGCACATTTCACCAGTATTGATCATATTTAAATACAATTGCATGTAGCTGCGCACCATGCTAACCAGTGCAATGTCGGGCAACATTGGGCAATGTTAGGCAAAGCTGGGCAAAGTTGGGCAAGTCAAGCAAAGTCGGGTAAACATGCTCACACCTGCTTTACTGATCCTTAACCAGCCAGGTCTGCCCAGCAGTAAAATAAAAAGCAGTGACAGGGCTTGAACACAGGAAACTGTGCACTATAGTCACAGTACTGAACCACTAAGCCATGACAGCATTTCACTGGCACAGACACATCTTAAATCACTCACACATACCAGTTGGGGGGGGGTCACATACCTAACAGTCACAGCCAGCAGGACAATTGTAGACAAATGCAAACACAGACAAATGCTGTATCATGCCCTCTGAAGAGACATATGGGTAACCTCCCCCCAGGCCTATGCAGACAGATAACAGCAGGCCAGGCAGTGTGATGTGGGTTGGGTAGGCTATGAAGTCACAAACTAATATGTGTGTAATTGGAAGCTAAGGTCTGTAGTACAGTGGTATGCCTCAAGCCAGTACAATAGACAACAGTACAGACTGAAATGGAGTACCTGACATAGCAGTGCAGGCCCAGCAAATGTGTATAAGTGTCAGGTGTACCCCTCATCCTATGTACACCCACAGTAACAATCAGGTGTGCCCCCCCAGGTAGAAATGTATAAATAATAGATGTCTCCCCTGTATGTAAAAATGTTGATAAGTCTATGAAAATTGACTCATGGAAGCCCTGCAGGCACAGTGTGCTTCCTGTCGATGTACAACACAAAGGTGAGCCCTGAAGTAAAAAACAACTTGATTTTTCACACACATATAGTATATATGCCCTTACTGGGCATGCTCACACACTTAGGCCATGTCTTAGTACAGCAGTGGGCCACACATATCTGGCAGTTGCAGTTCTTACTCCAGACACATGTCACTATTCACCAATCCTGCCTTGCGCACACAGTGATATGAAAACATACCCATATAATATATTGGACCACTGTCATAATCAAACTATGTAATACAAGTACTTAAGATGTTCAAACAAAGTTAAAATACAAAGAAGATCAATAAATCTCCGATCAGTATCATCAAGAAATAATGAGCACTCCTAACATTATCCAAGCCAAGCTCTGCCAAAAATATTGCCAAAGATTCCATAGAGAACCATGAAGCTTTCTTTAGTTATGTCATAAATATCAATGTAAACTCATATATGTTCTGAGTTAGTGCAAAGTGTAAACAAATACATGTACACGACTGACATTGCCAACATCTTGTCAGACAGGTTCATACATATTTACCCCCCTCTCACTGACAAAAGGGCCCATTACCATACCTGGAGATTGTGAAAACCCAGAAATCACATATGCAATGGTTAAACAGCTCTATCAAAACCAAAAAACACGGCGTCCATGGGATGACTTGGAGTCCCTGGCTGTGTCATATGTGAACTCCAAAACAAACAGACCCTGCACCGGAACAGTCTGTTGAGACTCACCCTCTGTACAGGATATGAAACTGTTGAATGGGTTACAGTAATGTTTGGCACACTCCACAAGGGTTGGTGCACAACAGACCATGGGAACTATTGTCTTATAAGCCTGATAAGCCTAATCTGCAAGGCCATGTAGTCCATCATTATGGAACTCATAAACAGAGCTATTGGGAGCCTACAAACACCCCACCCTACCCATTTTGGTTTGGTCAGGGGCAGATCATGGTCCCTAAACCTGCTAGACAGTTTGCAAGGCAGTTACCCAGGACATACATCAATGAAATGAGCTCCACACGGCCTACATAGAACTTGAAAAGCCCTTTTCCAACATCCCACACACATGTCGTATCCACAAAATCAACAACCTGTGTATAAACATGTATGCTATCTGATGGATTGCCAACTGGGGCACAGATAGATCCCACAAGGTAAGAATGGTGGTCTCCCTGTTGGACTGTAAGCTGGTAACCACTGCTGTCCCCCATGGATCAGTCCTGGGAACCCTCCTGTCTGGTGTATACTATTCAGAAGTATAGTCAAACACACGAGGGCTATGGTTATCAAAGTTTGTGGATGACTGCAAAAAGGTTGTCATAATCGATGTTTGTGACAACAGAGACATCCTTAAAAAGGGTCTCAGTCAGACAGATGTGGTGTCAAAATTATGGCCTCAAGCTACAGTTATACAAATACCACATAGGTGCCAACACCCTAAATATGGAGGTAATAATAAGGGATCTATGAACACATGTGGATAGTCATCTCAACTTTCAGAAACACATTCACAAAGTGGTTAGAAAATCATGCTATGTGCTCCCACAAATTGGCAAAGTCTTTGCATGTAGGTCAAAGGAGCTTCCCTCTACTCATCAGTCATCAGACCCATCAGAGAGTACCACAACACACTTGCCATGAATCTGACGAGGCACCTTCAGCAGCTGGAAAGACCACTAAAGTACCTCAACAAGAGGGTTACTGGCCTCAAACAGCTGCCCCATGCAACAAGACTGAAGTAATTCAGTCTGTATTTTGTTGCATACCATCTACTCAGGCGATCTCTGCCCAACAGACAGGTCCATGTCTAATGCAGAACTGATGTACATGCTCTATCTGAAGTAAACCCAAGCTCACTGTGCCACATGCCCTAGGGATATAATCACCACAACAATAAATAGAACATGCTGGAGGGATACATTACTAACTCACAGACTTCCCTTGCTTTGGAACAGGCTCCCAACCTACATTAAGCTGAGTCCCTCACTGACACTCTTTCAGAGGAGCCTTGATGAGTGTATGTGAAACTGAACTGTCACACCATGGATCACTTCATCAGCTCTACTACACAGAGGCATAGGGAACTAACCCCAGGTGTGGTGATAGCTGCACACTCTGGCCATACTAATATATGCCTTCAGGCAGATAGCCTATTACATACCTATGTACCTATATATGTAGGGGGAACACAGTATAATAAGCCAAAGATGGATGGGCAGAGATGTGTGTGTAAGAGGGTGACCATGACAGGGAGCCATCCAGGACTGTCCCACCCAGCACACATCCCAATGGCACAAAGGACATGAGGTGCACATCTCACCCACTGTACATAATAGCCACCAGTATCTGTAAGCATTACAGTGTATGTGGTGCATGTGCCTGCTGTAAAACATGACTGTACAATGAAGTACACATCTACTATCTGTAGACATGTACCTGTCACATAGGTTCATAGGTATGTAGTAGACTATCTTCACGAAGGCATATATTAGCCCAGGCAAGTTGTGCAGCTTTCACCACCCCATTGGTTAGTCTCCTACGCCCTAGTTTTAATAGTTAGTTCCCTAAGCCTCTTTCTAGTGGGGCTGCTGATGTGATCCCTGGTGTGAATTGTCTGTTTCCCATCCACTCATCAAGGTTCCCGTTGAGGGGCTCTGTCTGATGTACATTTGGACTCTGTTCCACAGTAAGGCAAGTCTCTGGGATGGTACTCTATCCCACCAGCATGTTGTATTCATTGTCGTGATGAGGTTCATATCCCTGGAGTGTGTAGTGCGACTCAATTTTGTTTTCCTTAGATGGAGCATGTTCAACAGTTATGTGTTGGACATGGCTCTGTATGTTAGGCAGAGTTTGCCTCTGAGTAGGCGGTATGCAACAGAGAATAGATTTAGTTTTTCCAGTTGTGTTGCATAACACAACTGAGGCCAGTAATCCTCTTGGTGAGGTACCTCTGTGGTCTCTCCAGCTGCTGGATATGCCTAGTCGAGTACATCCAAAATGGTGCATTGTACTCAATGATGGGTCTGATGACTTAAGAGTAGAGGGCCACCACTACCTCTTTTGATCCTGATGCAAACCCTTTGTTGATTAGGTGGGCCACATAGGATTTCCTAATCACTTTGGCAACATGGTTGTCAAAGGAAAGATGACTATCTACTTGTGTCCCCAGATCCGTTATTACCTTGTCAGTTTTATGGGGGTAACACCTATGTGGTAGTTTGTGGGTACTTTGTTTTTCCCAAAGGGATTACTATGCATTTTTTTCACATTGAGCTTGGGGCCATGTTTGTGACACCACACATCTGTCTCACAGAGTCCCTTCTGGAGAATATTTGTGTCATCTGGGGACTCTATTATGGCAAACACTTTACAGTTCCCAGCAAACTTAGTCAACTACAACCCTCCTGTGTTGGCATGTACTTCTGAGAAGTATATACCAAACAGGAGGGGCCCCAGGACTGAACCCTGGGGGACACCAGTTGTTACCAGTTTAGAGTCTGACATGTAGCCAGCAACTCTTTATTTGTGGGATCTATCTGTGAGCCAGTTTGCAATCCATCTCGTGATGTATGGATTTATGCCCAGATTGGTGAGTTAATCTATGATACCTGGCTGGGGAATGGTATCAAAGGCCTTAGCGAGGTATAGGTAGGCTGTGTGGAGCTCCTGTCAGTCATCTGTAGCCTGGGTAACTGTCTCAAAGAAATCCACCCAGTTCAGGAGGTGTGATCTGCATATGATGAATCCAAACTGGGTGTGCTCAACTGTGTGAAGGTTCACAATCTCTTTATTGTTGACTTCCATTATGATTGGCTCCATTGCCTTGCAGATCAGACTCGTCAGGCTCATAGAGCGTTAATGCTAATGTTAATTAGTGTTTTATATAAAATGATGGGAGTGTTTCTAGAATTTACTCTGATGATGCCATATGTTTATGGTGAAAGCGCTAAGTCTGTATTAAAGGATTACTTAATACCTATGAATCTTGTCCGTGTGCAGTGGTCTGAACTGTTATTTTTGTTGTTCCATATAGTAAGACAGTTTTGGGCAGTTTTACCATTTTCCTCCCTTTAATTGTACTTTATTATGTCTCTACAGTGTATATTTCTGAATGCAGTGGTGCAGTGGTTAGGGTTTCTGCCTCACAGCAAGAGGTTCTCTGGTTTGATCCTCAGGTGGGGTGCCTTTAGTGCAGAGTCTGCATGTCCTCCCTGTGGTCACATGGGTTTCTTCCAGGTGCTCAGGTTTCCTCCCACATCCCAAAGACATGCTGTAGGTGGATTGGACATTCTAAATTGGCCCTAGGCATGAGTGCATGCATGTGTGTGCCTTCTATGGAAGGTTGGGCACTGGGCTGGCAACTTGACACTGTAAAACTCCACTGCCAGTCATGAGTGGACAGGTGATCTGCTGTGGTGACCCCTAACTGGGAAAAGCTGGAAGAAGTAGTGTATATTGCTGGATCTTTACTGATCTTTGACAGGCATGGACTGAGAGAGCTGCAAAAGATGTTGCTTTTGTATACATGCTTGTAGTATTCAGCAATGACTTTGCATGCAACAAATCTGGCACATCTGAGGTCCCGCCCCACCACAGCATCCCATAGGGATGGGAAAGGGGACTTTCTAGTACAGTCCTGTATCAGTAGGAAGTGTTATATATAGTGAAGCTTTGCTGTTTTTCAGAGCACTAAACACTGTTACATGGAAATATTAATGAATTCCAGGCATAATGCATGTGCTTTGTGTTTTCCTGTAAGGCCATGAAATCTGTAACAAAGGTTAACATCTTTCTTCTAAGATGTCAGGAGGTCAGTATTTCTTTCAGTAAAGCTATACTTTGCCTTTCTGGATAGTATAACAATAGACAGACTACATCATTCCTTCTATTGTTTTTACTTCTTGATTGATTAGCATTAGAACATATTTAAAATTAATCTCCCCAACAGTTTATTTCTATGTTTAAGCAGAACTGTTTACAGCAAGTGTTAATGGTGTAACAGGTAGTACACTTGCTGCTAGTGCAGAAGGCTGTAGGTTCTAGTCCCATACCTGGTAGACTGTTGACACTGTATTTCAGCCCAAGGGGGTGATGTATTCCTAATTGTGTTCTACTTCAAATGATCTGTTAAACTGAGGCTTCATTGGTGGTAGCTCAGGTGGATGCAAAATATTCTATGCCACCTACTGAAAAGAGTATGGTTCCTTTATTTCTATACAAACATAACTCCTATTTAAATATATATAAATATAAACATCTATTTGCATATATTCATAATTTCCTTTACAATCATGCTAATTTTTTATCTCTGTTTGACCTCCACTCCTTTTTCCATAACCATCATCTAATGTTAACTTAATACTGTTGCTAAAATCCATTTACCATTAAACTTAATTTCATTTGTTCTTTCATTCCATATAAGCCATATGGCATAAAATAACTTTTTGTCTACTCTTTTAATATATTCTTTACCTCTGTTCTTATAATATACCTATTTAATTATATCCATGTTTATTTTATCCACTTCTTTTATATCTTCAAAAAATCTTCTTTACTTAGTTTTCCCCATAACTCTTTTACTTTTTTACATTTCAGAAACAAATGTTCAGTAGTTTCTTCTTATTACTGACAATGTAAACATATTCTATCACTTTTCTTTTTATAAGGCATATTTTATTTTACTGGAAATGTATCTATTACCAGTCTCCACAAAAAATCTTGACATTCTACTTTCTGATTACACCATTTGTTTCCTATTCTTATAGGTCTGATTTTTCATCTGGCAAATTTGTCAATGGTTTTACAGAGTAATGTTGTATCATTAGATTCTTATACCATACTATTCTATCCGTTTCTATATCTATATATCTATATCACCAATTTTTATTTTAACAAAAATATTTTCCTTGGCAACATTCTGTTTCTTCATTTATACATTCTTTTTCTCTTTTACTTTTTTCATACTCCAGAATTCATCATACTTACATTTATACAGTTTGCTGCCAATCTCTCATCTTTTTTCATTTATCCACTTTAACACATTGTACAAATTTAATGAAGCAGCATATACCACTGGGTTAATTAAACCTAAAACTCCTTATTTTTTTTATTTACTGTTGCAAAAAAGACTAAAATCACATGACTGGAGGAACTCCCTGGTCAGCCTCAGTAAGAAGCTGAGATCCCTCATAAAATCCTCCAAAGCTAGTTATGAAAACAAAATCACCACTGATTCTAAAAACAACCACAAAGCATTCTTTAGCTATGTCAAAAATCTCGATGGTAACACTCAGATCTGCTCTGAGTTACAGCACAATGGCACTAAATATACAGAACCAACTGATATTGTCAACATTCTGGCAGATAGGTTCAGTGCTAACTTCACCCCCTCTCACCCCTTAAAGGGCCCATCTCTATACCGGAAGAATGCAAAGTTCCTGTAATCACTGCTGCAGAGGTAAAAAACACACTCTCCAAAGCCAAGAACGCAGCATCCATGGGACCTGACAACATCCCAGGCTGCGTTCTACATGAAATACAGAACGAACTGGCACCCCACATAAGTACCATGTTCAATCATAGCCTCACCTCAGGCTTTGTGCCCACTGAATGGCGCACAGCAATGGTTATCCCACCCCACAAAGGGAGAGCCATCACAGACCCCGGGACCTAACAGCCCATTAGCCTGACGAACCTGGTCTGCAAGGCCATGGAATATATCATCATGGTTTGTGTTTGTTCCATCACTCAGCAAACAGGGCTTTTCCTTTTTCATTATTGCTTGTTATTGTGTTTCAGCCCTGTTTACCATGGCAGAAGGAGAATATGTTGGCGCCATACCTCTCAACTGTACAGATTTTTACAGAATGTTCAGATTTCTGTCTCATATTTTTGATGTGTTCATCCTAAAATCTATACCTTTTTGGCAAATAGCTGGGGATTGAAGTCATTAAATAATGACAAACATTTGAGTTTAAAACTCCACATCCTTCAGAAAATTAATGCTAATACAAAACCTATTATTCTATCAACTTTCTAAGTTTGCAAGAGCAATATTTAAAATCTGTCCTTATTTGTCCCCCATCATTTTAGGCTTTGTCCAGATTTTTTGCTCTAAGAGGTTGAGAGGTATGGTTGGCGCTCAATCATTTGTTGATAGGATTGATGGGGATGTGAGCTGTCAACGCTTTCTACAACTACTGAAATTGGATTTGAATCCATTACTAACTGGCGAGTTTCCATCTCAGTTAGAATATGACAAGGATGATAATCAGGAACAGACTGATGTGAGGCAACAGTTACGAGCACTGGAGAATAATTTATATAAACTGAAAAGACTGCAGCTTCAGAGATTTCACATAGAAGCCAGTGTTAAATTTAAAGTAGTACCCAGAGGTCTACGTGTAATGAATATGCCCTCATATGGTACTCTTTATCCAGAACTGCTAGTGAAATGGCAGCGGATAAATATTGACACTAGCATTAAATACATGCAGTTGATTATAGACTTTTTCCTACCCTTAGAAAATGAATTCTGTGATAAAATAAAACAAACGCAAGAATTGCTGTATAAAAACTCTCATGACAGTTTTGTAGATTCCTGTTTGTCTGAACTGACAGATCAGGTTAGCTCCTATGAATGGAGATTATTACAGATGAAGCAGAAAAAGTTAGAGGGATTTAACTGATTTTCAGAAAGGGAATGTCTTCTCGTGGCCCAGGGAACCTAGAGCAGACATAGCCCATGCTGAAAAGTATGCTGGAAAAAGCATTAACAATAACGTCATGAATGGTAAAAAGCAGCTGCTCACTATGCCTCAGCAGAATGATGGAAGTTTGATAGTGACTGCATCCACTTCGACTACTGCTGGGTTTACCAACTCCCTTGACATTACTGCAGTTAAACATACTGAAAGACGAGTGAATGGCTCTGACAATACACCACTTATTCCGGATTCTGACAAAGTGGTGAGACGGAAGGAGGTCACAACCAACAAGAAAACTACAGTGGGGGGGGTGGAATCATCCATTAACCATGAACGATCGTTCCTGGCTTTACCCCTCCCATTTCATGTATGCTCAAAGAGAGCCCTGGAAGTGGAAACAGAGGGCAGAAAATTCAAAAGGAAACACTCGACAGGGGAAGGACAGGTATAGACACTGAAAAAAATGTGGCAAATGACCTAGTTTGCAATATTTCCACGTGGCAACTAGATGAAGATGAGGTGAAAGTGCTAAACAAGGGCTTAAGCATTATACCCTCCGTGCAAGTGGATTACAAAGTGCATTGATTGAACTGAGATTGTTTGCATGTAACGTTTCCCTGAAAATGATATATGATGTAAGTACTGAAAATATGGATGTTGATCATTTTAAAAAACTAAGTATTTTTACACTCACTCTACCACTGAGTGTTGAAGTGTTTATTAAAGCATGTGAGAGTGACTTATATACTACTCTTAGATCCGATTGCAGAGATAAGAGGTTTTACAACATGACGTTAAATGAGAGACAAGCATTGACTAGGCTTCGTAATGATGGGGATATAATTATTAAGCCTGGTGACAAAGGGCACCAGATAATAGTGTTGGACAAATTGTTTTATTCAGAATCCTTGAATAATATGTTGGATTGTGAGAATACATATAAATTACTTGAAGTAACAGAGGTAAAATCAATAATTGAGAACTATAATAGGCAAATTGAGAATTGCTATTTAGAGCATGCTATACCTGAATGTCTGTATAAATATTTTATTGTTGACATACCTGTTATTCCCAGTTTTAATGGACTTCCCAAGGTCCATAAGAATAAACTGAGACCACCATTCAGACCTATCGTTTCAGGATCTGGATGGATTACTGAGCCAGCATCTGTTTATCTCAAAAAGCAATTGAGACCTTTGATTTCTAAACATTGTTCAATATTGAGAGATTTTGAGCATTTTGAAAAAGATTTTTATGCCTTTTTAAGCAGCTACAAGGCAACTGGGAAAGATCTTTTGGTTACCTTGGATGTAGTATCCCTTTCCACCAGCATTCCCAATGAGGTAGGAATATGCTATGTTAAGGGAGTTCTTGATAAAAGATGCCACAATAGCTGTAGAAAAGATTGATTTAATTTGTTTCCTACTTGAATTAATTTTAGAATTTAATGCTTTCACATTTGAAACAAGGTATTTTTTGCAAACATCAGAGGGGGCCATGGGGACCCCAACAGCTAACAGTTATGCAAACATAGTAATGGCACAGTGGGAACATTGCTTCATGATGAATAATGATTTCAGTAGGAATATATTATTTTTACAGCGTTTTGTGGATGATTTGTTTCTTCTATGGGGTGACACTGAAGAAAGGTTTTATGAGTTTATTGAACATCTGAATAATAGTACGGAATTTTGAACTTTACTGTTAATAGTTCTAGGACTAGCGTTTACTTTTTGGATATTAAAGTAATAAGGGAAACAACAACTGGAAAGATATACACTAGCCAGCATAGGAAGGAATGTTACCATAACAGTTATGTTCACCATACAAGTATGCATCCACCCCACATCTTTAAGAATGTTGTTAAGAATCAGGCTGTGCGCATGTCTAGGTTACATGCCATTAACCAGGATTTTGAGACCAGTTTGGCAACTTTGAGGGATGAGTTTGCAGTGAGAGGTTACCCCAAAGAAGAGATAGTGGAGGCTTGTCAAACAGCCAAAAGTCAGAGAGACAATATAGGGAAACCATACTTCTCCAGTCCGGCTAGAGATAATCTGACCTCTGAGAAAAGGATAGGTGGCACACACGTTATGAGCTATAACATGACACATTCGACAGATACACATCTGATTAAGAATATACTGTATAGAAATTGGCATATTCTAGGTACAGATGATCAGGACAGTAAGACAGTAGGTGATAGGCCGAAGTTTACATATAAAAACAGTAAATCACTCAGAGGAATGCTTTGCTATAAAGAAAGGATGGAACATCCCCCCTGGTGACCTATGGAACAGTGAGATGCAACAAGTGTGCATTCTGTCAGTACATTGAAACTAATAGATTATTTGTACACCCCATAACATGGAAATCATATAAATTTAGTGCCATGGGGGACTGTCAAACTAAGGATGTGATATATTTAGCCCACTGTGTATGCTGTGATGCCTTCTATGTTGGGAAAACCAACAGACGCCTCAGAAAACGGATACATGATCACTTCTACTGTTTTAGGAGAGGGCAGGAACATAGCGCAATGCCAAGCATATGTTGCAGCAGGGGGAGAACCATTATTTTAATTTCTCCATTATAGACAATTTAGTAGAAAGTATGAGAGGTGGGGATTTAAGTAACAGAACTGAACAGAAAGAGCTTAGATGGATTTTGACACAGGCTGCACATAAATCACCGGGGCTGAATGACTATATATCCCTTAAACCTGTTCTGAAGAACAGGAAATTTAGGAAGAAAGTAGTATGAAGCAATCTGCTGTGCTCTGGAACTAGGGTTATGTTTCAAATAGGGCATGCAAGCATGCTTTACAGTGCTTTTAGGCTTTTTACACACATTTTTACATACTTTTTATACACACTTTTTATGACTTTTTTATATGTATTTTTACATGTATTTTTATATGCATTTTCTACATATATGTTTTTATCTGATTTAAAAGAGTGTGTATCTCTTTGAATCTGGAAAGCACTGGAGTCTTGTATTCTCCACGGGGATTGGTAGGTCTTATGTGATGTGTATTATAAAAAGGGGATAGTTTTTAAGCATGTTTGTTTTGGTCTGAGGAAGCAACCAGGAGAGGTTGCGAAAGTGCTTACCTATGCAATAAAGGTTTCTGTGGAACTTCATTTGGATTCTTACTTGGATTTTTAT
This sequence comes from Protopterus annectens, assembly GCF_019279795.1. NCBI lineage: Eukaryota > Metazoa > Chordata > Ceratodontiformes > Protopteridae > Protopterus > Protopterus annectens. The sequence goes on from NC_056745.1 coordinate 1,417,185,786, forward strand.
TGGATTTTCCAGAATAAAAACTAGATTCAGAGAGGTGGATTTTTAGCTATAAGTAACAAAGACCAATTTAGAAAAAACGGGAAAATATATTCCAAGCCCCTCGTGGCATTTTAAGGCAAGCAATGTAGAAGTCTAGTTTTATACCGCCATCTCCTGATTATTATGTAGAGCTGCGAGGCTTTTAGCTCTATGTTGAGAAAAAGGGAACTTAGGTACCTGTGACTTTCCGGACTCTGAACCTGAGATTTAGGATTGACGTATGGGTTTACCATCTACTGCAAAGGGCTTTCACTTCTCTCTCTGCTACTGATGCCCACTTGCTGCAGAAGTCTGATCTCCCAGGAAAAGCCAGAGAAAGAAGACAAGTAAGAAGAGAAAAAGGTAGAAGAGGGGAGAGGACAGCAAGGACCTTTGGCCTGGAGCAGGTCCTGCTGTTACAGCTCTTTCTTCCTGGCTAGCCCCTAGTGTGTGTGGCCTGGTGGACACCTACTCTAAAGGAAATATTCTACACTCCCAGCCAATTGCTCTAGCAACTCCATCAAACCTTGCTGCCTCCACAAAGCTTCTCCCTGAGTTAATGAAACTCTTTCTTCCTGGCTAGCCCCTAGTGTGTGTGGCCTGGTGGACACCTACTCTAAAGGAAATATTCTACACTCCCAGCCAATTGCTCTAGCAACTCCATCAAACCTTGCTGCCTCCACAAAGCTTCTCCCTGAGTTAATGAAAGTACGTGATACTGTTACCAGACCTTGAACTATTAGTTTGTTTGCCCTGATAGGTACTTTGTCTGCTCTCTGCCAGGAAAGCCAGCAGCCTCAACCCCTTTGTCTTCTATCCTCTTCTTTCCCCTCTGTGGGTTCCACAGCCTTGCTCCCTTCCCCTTCATTCTAACCCAGACCTGGATTCCCCTGGTGTACCAAAGGCAATTTCGCTTTTGTCCACTAGATGGCACCCTCCCCCCACTAATACCTAGTACTACTCACTCACTCCAGCTTTTTCTGTATACCCTTACTTTTCTCTTACTCTCTGCTACATTCTAACACTTCATACTATTACCTTCCTTTTTTCCTCTTACCACTTTCACACTCCTGCCCATTGCACGCCACTAATTCAAACTCCCTCTACCTTCCTTCTGTTTCAACACCTCACTGATAGGTTTCTGATCCTCTTCTGTGTGCTTTGGTTCTCTCTGCTGTGATTATACAGTCCTTCTGTTCCGCACCTTGTCCCCTTATCCTGACTCCTCCCACTCCTATCCCTCCTCCCAATCCTCCCCGGAGCTTTTAAAAGAGCCCTCTTACCTCCGGGCGCCATTTTTAAGTCCTCATCTGTGTTTTGCTGCTGTGCGCCCCTGGCTGAGCGCCTACACCTTTCAGTAAGCTAACTTTTATTTATGGTTTGTTAAATCCACTGTATAAGCCTTGCTGCCTGTAGTGGCACTGCTCATAAATATTGGCTCTGCCTCCTCTGTTTGCTACTAAATTGGTATATTACACGTTGTACTTTTTTACTACTTACTGCCTGTTACATAGCATGTACTCATAACCTGGCTGTTCTCATACCATGTCTTATCTACTTTCTTTGCGAAGGTTATTACTGTGTAGTTAGTTGCTTAAGTACTCTTTACGCTCCTATATTGCTTGAGTTGCATGATACAGGCGACGCCCGTAACATCTAGCGATCGAGGTCTTCCGCGCCTTAAAGATCCTATGTACATCGGGCGTTCATACTAACGCTCCTAGCCTTATAATAGTATGCATAGTGTTATCTGAACCGAATACAGCCTATAAGCTGATTTTTAGGTATTTAAACTCGGCGACAGCGCCCAGCTTCTGTTTAAATCTTTATGCCCTACCAGAACGTTCACACAGGCTCCGTGCTTAAAAGAGTTTTCTGAAATGAACATAGGTTAAACGCTGATATTCATGTTTTTATACTTAGCGACATCGCCCAGCTTTTCCTAAAAAAGTTGTGCGCAACCAGGGTGTTACACAGGTTCCGTACTCAGTGCTTCTTAACCAAATAAAGGTTAGGAGCTGATATCACTGTATTTAGAGTCAGCGACATCGCTCAGCTTCTCTTAAAGAATTGTGAGCAACCACAGCACTCACACAGGTTCCGTACTCTAAGTGCTTCTGTAATGAATAAAGCCTAGAAGCTGATACTACAGTATTTAAATGCAGCGACATTGCCCAGCTTCTCTTATGAAGGTTGCGCGCAATCAGAGCTTTAACACAGGTTTCGTCTTTGCCGCAAACATACTCGGCAACTACATAGTGTTATCTGTTGAAATTAAGCAGTGCCCCGCACAGCTATGGTGCACAGAATGCTGCTAAGAGCCGTTTAATGTGAATGTTTGTACAACCTCATGGTTACAGTCATCTACTATTTTCCCGCTTTTTACCATTTTTTCAATGTGGTTTAACTTACAATGCATTCAGTATGCTATAATGTTATAAATGTTGTTTTTTTAACTTGAATGCAGACTTATAACTTAGAGTGACTTCACTTCCAGTGCAAACTATATGCTATGATATTATACATGCTGTTTCCTGTGTTTACTGACCTGGTGATAGAAACAGACATTTATTATTGTACTGCTTACTATTTTACAACTTGTGGCTTTGCTTTTAGTACATTCCAAATGCTATGATGTTATGAATGTTGTTTCTTGTGCTTACTGACCTAGTCATATTGTGTAAATAACAGCTGTAACACAACTCACTTTTCACTTTTCTTTTGCCCTCCAGCTCTTTCTTCCTGGCTAGCCCCTAGTGTGTGTGGCCTGGTGGACACCTACTCTAAAGGAAATATTCTACACTCCCAGCCAATTGCTCTAGCAACTCCATCAAACCTTGCTGCCTCCACAAAGCTTCTCCCTGAGTTAATGAAAGTACGTGATACTGTTACCAGACCTTGAACTATTAGTTTGTTTGCCCTGATAGGTACTTTGTCTGCTCTCTGCCAGGAAAGCCAGCAGCCTAACCCCCTTTGTCTTCTATCCTCTTCTTTCCCCTCTGTGGGTTCCACAGGCTTGCTCCCTTCCCCTTCATTCTAACCCAGACCTGGATTCCCCTGGTGTACCAAAGGCAATTTCCGCTTTTGTCCACTAGATGGCACCCTCCCCCCACTAATACCTAGTACTACTCACTCACTCCAGCTTTTTCTGTATACCCTTACTTTTCTCTTACTCTCTGCTACATTCTAACACTTCATACTATTACCTTCCTTTTTTCCTCTTACCACTTTCACACTCCTGCCCATTCCACGCCACTAATTCAAACTCCCTCTACCTTCCTTCTGTTTCAACACCTCACTGATAGGTTTCTGATCCTCTTCTGTGTGCTTTGGTTCTCTCTGCTGTGATTATACAGTCCTTCTGTTCCGCACCTTGTCCCCCTTATCCTGACTCCTCCCACTCCTATCCCTCCTCCCAATCCTCCCCGGAGCTTTTAAAGAGCCCTCTTACCTCCGGCGCCATTTTAAGTCCTCATCTGTGTTTTGCTGCTGTGCCCTGGCTGAGCCTACACCTTTCAGTAAGCTAACTTTTATTTATGGTTTGTTAAATCCACTGTATAAGCCTTGCTGCCTGTAGTGGCACTGCTCATAAATATTGGCTCTGCCTCCTCTGTTTGCTACTAAATTGGTATATTACACGTTGTACTTTTTTACTACTTACTGCCTGTTACATAGCATGTACTCATAACCTGGCTGTTCTCATACCATGTCTTATCTACTTTCTTTTGCGAAGGTTATTACTGTGTAGTTAGTTGCTTAAGTACTCTTTACGCTCTTATATTGCTTGAGTTGCATGATACAGACGACGCTGCCCGTAACATCTAGCGATCGAGGTCTTCCGCGCCTTAAAGATCCTATGTACATCGGAGCGTTCATACTAACGCTCCTAGCCTTATAATAGTATGCATAGTGTTATCTGAACCGAATACAGCCTATAAGCTGATTTTTAGGTATTTAAACTCGGCGACAGCGCCCAGCTTCTGTTTAAAACATTATGCGCAACCAGAACGTTCACACAGGCTCCGTACTTAAAAGAGTTTTCTGAAATGAACATAGGTGAAACGCTGATATTCATGTTTTTATACTTAGCGACATCGCCCAGCTTTTCCTAAAGAAGTTGTGCGCAACCAGGGTGTTACACAGGTTCCGTACTCAGTGCTTCTTAACCAAATAAAGGTTAGGAGCTGATATCACTGTATTTAGAGTCAGCGACATCGCTCAGCTTCTCTTAAAGAATTGTGAGCAACCACAGCACTCACACAGGTTCCGTACTCTAAGTGCTTCTGTAATGAATAAAGCCTAGAAGCTGATACTACAGTATTTAAATGCAGCGACATTGCCCAGCTTCTCTTATGAAGGTTCTGGCGCAATCAGAGCTTTAACACAGGTTTCGTCTTTGCCGCAAACATACTCGGCAACTACATAGTGTTATCTGTTGAAATTAAGCAGTGCCCCGCACAGCTATGGTGCACAGAATGCTGCTAAGAGCCGTTTAATGTGAATGTTTGTACAACCTCATGGTTACAGTCATCTACTATTTTCCCGCTTTTTACCATTTTTTCAATGTGGTTTAACTTACAATGCATTCAGTATGCTATAATGTTATAAATGTTGTTTTTTTAACTTGAATGCAGACTTATAACTTAGAGTGACTTCACTTCCAGTGCAAACTATATGCTATGATATTATACATGCTGTTTCCTGTGTTTACTGACCTGGTGATAGAAACAGACATTTATTATTGTACTGCTTACTATTTTACAACTTGTGGCTTTGCTTTTAGTACATTCCAAATGCTATGATGTTATGAATGTTGTTTCTTGTGCTTACTGACCTAGTCATATTGTGTAAATAACAGCTGTAACACAACTCACTTTTCACTTTTCTTTTGCCCTCCAGCTCTTTCTTCCTGGCTAGCCCCTAGTGTGTGTGGCCTGGTGGACACCTACTCTAAAGGAAATATTCTACACTCCCAGCCAATTGCTCTAGCAACTCCATCAAACCTTGCTGCCTCCACAAAGCTTCTCCCTGAGTTAATGAAAGTACGTGATACTGTTACCAGACCTTGAACTATTAGTTTGTTTGCCCTGATAGGTACTTTGTCTGCTCTCTGCCAGGAAAGCCAGCAGCCTAACCCCCTTTGTCTTCTATCCTCTTCTTTCCCCTCTGTGGGTTCCACAGGCTTGCTCCCTTCCCCCTTCATTCTAACCCAGACCTGGATTCCCCCTGGTGTACCAAAGGCAATTTCCGCTTTTGTCCACTAGATGGCACCCTCCCCCCACTAATACCTAGTACTACTCACTCACTCCAGCTTTTTCTGTATACCCTTACTTTTCTCTTACTCTCTGCTACATTCTAACACTTCATACTATTACCTTCCTTTTTTCCTCTTACCACTTTCACACTCCTGCCCATTCCACGCCACTAATTCAAACTCCCCTCTACCTTCCTTCTGTTTCAACACCTCACTGATAGGTTTCTGATCCTCTTCTGTGTGCTTTGGTTCTCTCTGCTGTGATTATACAGTCCTTCTGTTCCGCACCTTGTCCCCCTTATCCTGACTCCTCCCACTCCTATCCCTCCTCCCAATCCTCCCCCGGAGCTTTTAAAAGAGCCCTCTTACCTCCGGGCGCCATTTTTAAGTCCTCATCTGTGTTTTGCTGCTGTGCGCCCCTGGCTGAGCGCCTACACCTTTCAGTAAGCTAACTTTTATTTATGGTTTGTTAAATCCACTGTATAAGCCTTGCTGCCTGTAGTGGCACTGCTCATAAATATTGGCTCTGCCTCCTCTGTTTGCTACTAAATTGGTATATTACACGTTGTACTTTTTTACTACTTACTGCCTGTTACATAGCATGTACTCATAACCTGGCTGTTCTCATACCATGTCTTATCTACTTTCTTTTGCGAAGATTATTACTGTGTAGTTAGTTGCTTAAGTACTCTTTACGCTCTTATATTGCTTGAGTTGCATGATACAGACGACGCTGCCTGTAACATCTAGCGATCGAGGTCTTCCGCGCCTTAAAGATCCTATGTACATCGGAGCGTTCATACTAACGCTCCTAGCCTTAAAATAGTATGCATAGTGTTATCTGAACCGAATACAGCCTATAAGCTGATTTTTAGGTATTTAAACTCGGCGACAGCGCCCAGCTTCTGTTTAAAACATTATGAGCAACCAGAACGTTCACACAGGCTCCGTACTTAAAAGAGTTTTCTGAAATGAACATAGGTTAAACGCTGATATTCATGTTTTATACTTAGCGACATCGCCCAGCTTTTCCTAAAAAAGTTGTGCGCAACCAGGGTGTTACACAGGTTCCGTACTCAGTGCTTCTTAACCAAATAAAGGTTAGGAGCTGATATCACTGTATTTAGAGTCAGCGACATCGCTCAGCTTCTCTTAAAGAATTGTGAGCAACCACAGCACTCACACAGGTTCCGTACTCTAAGTGCTTCTGTAATGAATAAAGCCTAGAAGCTGATACTACAGTATTTAAATGCAGCGACATTGCCCAGCTTCTCTTATGAAGGTTGCGCAATCAGAGCTTTAACACAGGTTTCGTCTTTGCCGCAAACATACTCGGCAACTACATAGTGTTATCTGTTGAAATTAAGCAGTGCCCCGCACAGCTATGGTGCACAGAATGCTGCTAAGAGCCGTTTAATGTGAATGTTTGTACAACCTCATGGTTACAGTCATCTACTATTTTCCGCTTTTACCATTTTTCAATGTGGTTTAACACAATGCATTCAGTATGCTATAATGTTATAAATGTTGTTTTTTTAACTTGAATGCAGACTTATAACTTAGAGTGACTTCACTTCCAGTGCAAACTATATGCTATGATATTATACATGCTGTTTCCTGTGTTTACTGACCTGGTGATAGAAACAGACATTTATTATTGTACTGCTTACTATTTTACAACTTGTGGCTTTGCTTTTAGTACATTCCAAATGCTATGATGTTATGAATGTTGTTTCTTGTGCTTACTGACCTAGTCATATTGTGTAAATAACAGCTGTAACACAACTCACTTTTCACTTTTCTTTTGCCCTCCAGCTCTTTCTTCCTGGCTAGCCCCTAGTGTGTGTGGCCTGGTGGACACCTACTCTAAAGGAAATATTCTACACTCCCAGCCAATTGCTCTAGCAACTCCATCAAACCTTGCTGCCTCCACAAAGCTTCTCCCTGAGTTAATGAAAGTACGTGATACTGTTACCAGACCTTGAACTATTAGTTTGTTTGCCCTGATAGGTACTTTGTCTGCTCTCTGCCAGGAAAGCCAGCAGCCTAACCCCCTTTGTCTTCTATCCTCTTCTTTCCCCTCTGTGGGTTCCACAGGCTTGCTCCCTTCCCCCTTCATTCTAACCCAGACCTGGATTCCCCCTGGTGTACCAAAGGCAATTTCTGCTTTTGTCCACTAGATGGCACCCTCCCCCCACTAATACCTAGTACTACTCACTCACTCCAGCTTTTTCTGTATACCCTTACTTTTCTCTTACTCTCTGCTACATTCTAACACTTCATACTATTACCTTCCTTTTTTCCTCTTACCACTTTCACACTCCTGCCCATTCCACGCCACTAATTCAAACTCCCCTCTACCTTCCTTCTGTTTCAACACCTCACTGATAGGTTTCTGATCCTCTTCTGTGTGCTTTGGTTCTTCCCGCTCCGTTAGCCCTGCGGGCTCACTCCGCTCCCCTCCCTGCCCCCACATCTCCCCCCGCCCCCGCATCCCTAGCTTTATCCCTATAATAGCCACTCCCTTCATATCATAAACCTATCACAATCCATATCCCTGGAAACACCCATTGCTTTCCCGCTTTTTCTAACTCACTCATCTGAGTGAGTAAGTGAGTAAAAAGTATTATTTTCTAATCAACATGAATATGGGAAAAATAGCAATCCTGTGCTTTTTACTATCTCTGTTAGCTAGCTTATACCATATTAGTAAATATGAAGACCAACCATATATAGGTTACCACTTCCCCAAAAAGCAAACAACAGCATTAGGGTCTCAAATTGCACTTAAACTCCACTACCAACAGTCCGACCTTTTAAAGCCAATATCATCCACTACCATCAAGCAAAGTTAACCTCAACTATCATAAAACAAGCAATCCCAGAAACTAGCACAAAAATTCAAAAACTCCTAGAATACATCAGTAAAATATCTCAAGGGCTGGAGATATCCACCCCAATCCTGGCCCTACATCAACAAGCAACCCTGACTGTCCTATGAATCTCCCTAAGACATCCCACTTGCTACAAATTTTCCATCTGAATATTAGAAGTGTCAACAACAAAGTGCATAATTTACATGCACTCCTAGATACTTACCTACCAGATATAATGTGTCTAACTGAAACATGGCTAAAGCCAGAGATCAAAGACAATGAACTCATCCCACCTGGATATAATATATACAGGAATGATAGAAACAAAAAAAAAGGTGGCGGAGTCGCTGCACTCTTTAAAACTAACCTTAACGTTACCATTAATCCTACCCAACCACCGCAATTCTCTAATGCTGAAATACTCGCCTTAAAGATTCACTTAAACAAAGAAAAAAGTATTAACCTAATTGTTTTATATATCCCCCCTGGGAACAATGTCTATACATTGGAGAATATACTAAACTGGCTAATGAATAACTACCCACAAGAAACTATAATTATGAGTGACGTTAACATTGATTGGTACCTATGCTCTAATGATAATAACCCCACTAACATCAACCTTCATGGTTACTCACAAATTATTACTACATCCACCAGAATGGGAAACTCTAATCAAAAAGAAAGCATTCTTGACTGGATCCTTATAAACAATCACCCTCACACATATACGTCCAGAACCCTGCCTAATGAAATTAGTGACCACCTTATCACATATATTACTAAAAATAAACCTGACCAGTCCACTGTCCCAGTCTTTAGATCTATAAGAAACAAAAAAAACTTTGACCTCATAAAATTTAAAAATGAGCTGCAATCTTGTAACTGGACACCACTCAAATATCTTCCCCTAGATGAAGCAGTAGAACATTTCAATACCACCTTTCTATCCATACTAGATACCCACGCCCCCAAAAGACTCATCAAAACCAAAACAAAGATTGCCCCTTGGCTCTCAACTGAGTCCAAACTCAAAATAAAACTCAGAAATAAAGCTTGGAATACCTGGCGTATAACCAAAACAATCCTAGACCGTTTAAATTCCAACAACTAAGAAATGCAACGAAAAGCCATAGTAGCTGACAAAAAACTTTTATTGTTTGTTACAGAATAAGCACCAAAATAACCCTCAGAAATTCTGGGCAGGCTTGAATAACCTTCTCCACCCAGGTAAATCATCCACTCCAACTCCTGAAACAGCAATGGATAAAGACCCCATAGAAATACCCAATACCTTCAATATGTTCTTTACAAACATTACCAAAACCTTAGCCAACCAACTATCCTCTTGTAGCCAACCGATCATCGAAACACTACCACAACCTTTAAAGACCTTCTTCCTAAAAAGTGTCCCTACATCTTCAATAAGAGCCCTTTTACAAAAACTTAAACCATCTACCACCTCTGCAGACCTACACCCAGCAGAATACCTTCAAAAGCTGCAGATGTTATAGCCTATCCAGTTTCTATCCTCATTAATCGAACTTTCTCAGAGTCAATAGTACCAACTTTATGGAAAGTATCCCATGTAATACCACTCCATAAAGGAGGGACATCCACAGAATTATCTAACTATAGGCCCATAGCGTTAATGTCCCCATTAGCCAAAATTATGGAAAGATGTATGCACAAACAGCTACTCCACTATCTTATCCATAACAACCTACTAGCCAACTCCCAGCATGGTTTCAGACCCAAACACAGTACCACAACTGCCCTTCTCTCCTTTACTGACACAATAAACCATAACCGTAATGACAAGAAAGTGTCCTCTGCCTTATTTCTAGACCTATCAAAAGCATTTGATATGGTCAACCATCAACTACTCATGGAAACCTTAAAAAACCTCTACGTGGATAACTTGACACTAGACTGGTTTAAAGCCTACCTCTCAGACAGGAAACAAGCAGTATTGTGGCAGAATACTCTCTCCACTTTACTACCAAATACCATTGGGGTCCCTCAAGGGTCCATTTTGGGGCCACTTCTTTTCTCGGTCTTCATTAATGACCTCCATACAGTCATTCCCGAGGCCACCTGTATTCAATATGCGGATGACTCAACACTGGTTTGTTCGGATACATCTCCAGACAGACTATTAACTAAAACCCAAAATTGCTTCACCAAAGTCGAAAACTGGCTATTAGGACGACAGTTAATCCTAAATCCTAAAAAAACTAAATTATTGATCTTTCAACCAACTCACAAAATCACCTTATTTATGTCTCCATAACATCCAAAATGGTACTATCATTTCCCCAGACCCCCACACGAAATTGCTTGGAGTTACTATTGATAATAAACTGAAATTCGACATACATATCAACCTGTCCATCAGAACAGTAAACAAAAAATTAGGATCGCTCTATAGAATTAAAAACTTCCTAACACCAAGTACTAAAGTCACCATTGCCCGAACACATTTGCTCTCCACCCTTCTTTATTCATCTGCAATATTCACCAATCTTAACAAAACCATACTAGATAAACTATCCAGCTCATATAATCATATAGCTAGATTTGCAGCAGGAACTCCATACAGGACCCATCATTGCACCAACCTAAAAAACCTAAAATGGATTGAACTCCCAACCTTGTTAGAGTTACCCAACTCACTGAGGTACATAAAATTCTCAAAAACCCTGACAATTGTCCTTCACTTCAGAACCTAGTCCTTCCATACTCTAATCTTAACAGTCTACATTCTGCAAACAGACCACTCATAAAGACGGTCAAAGCTTACAATACTGGAGGAGATGCACTCTTTCCAAACGCCGTTGGAAAAGTCTGGAACTCTCTTCCCACCAGTATTCTTTCCTCTACCTCTCTACCCCATTTCAAGAAACAACTGTTTCACCACTATCAGAAGCACTGGCTTTGCCAATGCTCATCTCCTGACTGACATTTCCTAGTCTCTATTATCTACCTGAATTGTTCATTGTCTTCATTTTTTTATTTCCTTATATGCATTGTTAACAAATGAATTTTGCAACCTGATTGTTTGTTTGATATTTGACTGTTTCTCTCTCTGTATTATTATAATTTTGGAAATGTCTGTATTTTTGTATAATGTTGGAGCTTTTCTCCCCGGGCCTCCGCTGAAAAAGGACATTGTATCCAGTCGGATTTTTTCCCGGTTAACAAATGTAAAATAAAATAAATAAATTTTGGCTTCTTCTTGATTTTAGTGTTTGGAACATTTTTTCTTTTACATGGTTCATAAGTTTATAGGTAGGTACTAGGCTATTGGCCCTAGGGCCTATATAAGCTTAGCCAAAAAGGTACCCTGGCTTTTGCCACCCAAGAAAATTATTTTCCTGTGCGCCTGTCAAGCAGAGCCACAGAAGTGATCCCCAGGGTGAATTTCCTATCTCCCATCCAATCATCAAGATTTTTCTTGAAGAGTGCTAATGAGGACCTTTGCTTGATATAGATAGGTAGTTTGTTCGAGAGTATGGGAAGTCTCTGGGACAGGAATCTATCCCTCCAGCATGTTCTGTTTATTGTGGTGACAAGGTTTAGGTGTCTAGAGCATGTAGCTCAGAGTGATTGGGATTTCTTTAAGTGGAGCATGTCCAACAGCTCTGGGTTTGACATAGCTTTGTATGTTAGGCAGAGATCGCCCCTGAGTAGGAGATATGCGACAGAGTAAAACACTGTGAAAGTAGCAGACTCCAAATCCAACTTTAGACCAGTGACAACTGGAGTACCACAGGGTTCAGTAGCATAATTTTTTTTGATGGATATGAAGTCTGAAATGCAAATGTCTGTCATTATATTCTAACTTTAGTCTTTAATGATTTAACACTAATTTGCAAGAAAAAACACACTTTTCTGAAAAACGGACCAAACATATGAGGCCAAGATCTGCACATTTTGTGAAAATCTGTACAGTTGAGAGGTATGCAGCTTTCCTGTTTCAAAGGTTTCTTTTTCACATTTATTAAGATTAATGTCATTCTTATACATCTGGAAAAATTTTAATAATTTGTAGTTGTTCTTTCAGCTCTTCAGCTCTTCATCTGATGAACTATACTGTTTTTAGTCATCAACAAAACGTAGATGAGAAATCTTCAAACAAGTTTTCTGGGAGCTAAACTGTAACCATAGTGTAATGTGTTAAGTAAACAGCATAATGGGTTAAGGGCAAGACAAAAAAGCAGTGACATTATGTGGGACTTGCTATGTAAAACAATTCCACAAATAAGACCTGTGAATGCTTCTCTAAAAATTTCATTTGTCACTAACTTGCCGGCTGGTCTTGTGAAGGAGACCCCTATTGTATAGGGGCTGGACTAAGTGAGTGAACTATAGTAGACATTTTTGAGGGAAGTTAAAAGAGATAGAGGCAGCAGTAGGTAGGATAAGGGAAGGTGGAAGATAGGGAGGTAAGAAACTTAGTGACTGTGACAATGTGAGATAATTCCAGCTATGCTGGAGAGAGTAGGGCAGTGCATGTTTAACATATGCTAGCATAACTAGCTGGAGTTTTGTAAAGAATTATATGTCATTTGAATATCAAACTGATTTATACAGATACTAGTATTAAAAATGGATTTGTAAAGCTGCTTGTGTTAAAAAAATGTATCAACAGTGGGTTCTGCTGGACAGAAAAGAAATATGCATGTATGTCAGACTGTATTGTTGTAACTATTGAAATGTATATATTTTAAGAGGATACTGGAAGGGAAAGGGTTAAGCTCAGCCCAGCTAACCTTAAGAACAATATCCTGAAATTAAATTACTTGGTTTAGGCCATAAAGATTCCATCTCACAGTTTTGAATGCAACCAGAGACACAATGTCTATGAAAAGCCTTTTTACAGGAAGAATGGAAGTGTTGGAATTGTTTTATAGTTTCCAGATGCTATATTAAGCCTTAGCAAAGTTTAATGTGCATATTGTGACACATCAGTGGCAAATGCTTGCTCAGTTGCTAGAGAGGGGTAATGTAGGAAGCACAGAGTTAAGTGACTAGATGTGATGTCATTCTGTAGCCAACACTCAAATTTTATTTGAATACTAGTGGGAGATGTGGTACATGCACTTTATTATTAGACCTGACAAGATTCACTCATCTAACTTCATCTTGCCTTGCTTTAGTAAGTAACTAGGGAACAGTAGTTCTTCAGTCAGTTAGAAAATATAGTGACAGCTAAATATTGTTTTTCTGTACCTGTCTGAATCTTTCCATCTGTGTTGTTTTTTCTATTTCCTGTGAATTAAAACTCTGGTGTTTATTGTAAATAGGTATTCAGTATTTTCATGTTTTCTATTTTATTATTTATTATTAAATATTTCTATACCTTTCATTGTGGCTGGTCTTTCAGAAAATATTTAATGATTAAGAGTAATTGCATTTATTTAGTGACACTGTGGCTCCATGCTCCTGAAAGTCTTGCTGCTTGGTCAAACATTACCATTTGTATAAGTATTAATTAACTGGGTACCCTGGTAAGAGCCTTAGAGTAGTTGACTTTGGATATTCTGGTGACAGTGTATCTGTCTTATAGTCTGGGTGTAGGTGGTAAAGTAGGTAAGCTTTGCCAGCCATTTCCAAGTGTGTGTGTGTGTGTGTGTGTGTGTGTGTATGTGTGTTTGTGTGTGTGTGTGTGTGTGTGTGTGTGTGTGTGTGTGTGTGTGTGTGTGTGTGTGTGTGTGTGTTTGTGTGTGTGTGTGTGTGTGTGTGTGTGTGTGTGTGTGTGTGTGTGTGTGTGTGTGTGTGTGTGTGTAAATCAAATCTCAGATAGTGTGTGTGCCAGTTACTTTGAACAGGGACACTGAGAGCACTGGTTTCATGCAGAGGGTGGTGGAAGACTTGGCTTGAAATACCCAGCTAAGGACTCAACTCTATAGTTGTGTCAGTAGGGAGTTTTATTTGGGGCCTGGACAGAAACCCTAGCCACAGGACTGGAGTGTACATTCCTTGCGTGCTCTTAAGGAAAGCTATACTTGGTGCAGAGAGCGGCATCTGAAAATACTTTGTGTGTCTATTTCCTTCTCAGTGAATGTTCCCCACTGGTGTCGGGTAAGGATTGAGGCTCCTTGATCACTAACCCAGAGGAGGAACATCACAGTCACCAAGTGAGAATTTCATAGACTTCATAGGACTGGTTTCAGAGCTATCCTTCCAATTGACTACAAACAGTAAAATGGCAAAAATAATAGACTTATTTACTGCCTTTCTCAGTAGAAATTCCACAGGTCCCAATTTTGGGTCCCATACTTTTCAACATTTTTATTAATGAGTTGCACACAGCCACTGACAATGCCACTCTTATATAATATGCTGATGATGCCACACTAATCCATAGTGCAAAAACTCTACCTGAATTCCAAGTAAAACCACAGAAATCCTTTTCATCTATTGAATTATGGCTCCAACAATCCTACCTCCTGCTAAATGCCAACAAAACTTAACTCCTATGCTTTTCCCCCAAACTCCTCCTTATATTTAAAACAAGAAAAAAATATCAAAAAAGTGGTCACATACATCATAGCAGACACTTTCTAGCTAGCAATGCAAGTAAGCTGTCACCACTACATTCCTACTACACTTACTACTATATGCCTCCCCGATCTGCACCACGCTACAGTTTCTCCTAACTAAACGTGAACAATATGCTACAGCAAGACAACAAGATCTGCAGCAAACCACCCTGCTAAGTCTCACTAGTGTCGTGCACTGCAACAACTTCAGTGGCTTTAACTATCGCATCACCTTTCTCAAACGCAGCTGATCAATGTCCATAAAATTCTCAATAAACTTCAACATACTAACTTCCATTAGAGAAGAAAGTCACCGATCTAGATTCAAAACATCACTAAAAACACTTAACTTTTGGGTATAGTCCTGCACTTCCCCTGGATAGCCGCTTCTCTCATGATTCTCTATTTTGCTGTATCACTACATACCTTATTTTTCTTGTAGCCAATAAATATTTATATTTGTATGCTATCTGATGTTTACAAGGTTATCTCTTTTATCTAAGCAAATGCATAATATAATTATTCCTATATTCATAAATTTAACATAAGTTTATCTAATGTAAATACTGACTTCCATTACTTGTTTTTGTATGACTGCATAATTTAACACTGTTAATGCACTTCTTTTCAATGCTAAAACTTTTTTTCCTAAGCCTCCACTGAAAAGGACTACTTTCTAAGCTAAACAGAGTTTGCTGGGAGACAAAGGATAAATAAATAAATATAGACATTTCACGTCATAATCTCGAAATACTGAAATCCCAAATTTTAGTATCTCGAGACATGAAGATGAAAATCCATAAACTCAAAACCCCAGAAGCGCGAACTTTAAAATCGCGACTTCTACAGTAAACATACCGCAGACACAAACATACATGTCCCTACACATACACAAACACCTACCCTACATGCAAGCAGGGGGTCAAGCCCCCCTGCACCCCCCATGTGGGGGACTGCACTCCCACACCCCCCTACTTACATATACTAACTCCGAGGTCGTACTACTCAGACAAACACACAAAAACACCACCACACAAGCTACATTCCCCTCGCGCACACACACATCACACTAACAAAACACACAGACACACACAAAAGCCCCTACCCAAAACCCATAAAGCACAAACACTTACATCTCCAACCACCCGCTCACACACAGCAACACCAGAACCGCTAATTCAAAATCTCTGAACTTTGAGATTTTGAATTTCGTGGTTTCGGTATTTTGCACTTTCGCCTTTCTGGTCTCGGGCTACTGAAATTCGGGATTTCAGTCGTTGGAGATTCTGAACGGAAGCCATATACATATATATATATATATATATATATATATATATATATATATATATATATATATATATACACACACACCCACCACACACACCAGAACCATTAAAGAAAGTACCATCCCATCTATCTGGAAAGTCTCACACATTATCCCTCTACATAAGGGTGGCAACTCAACTGAACTTTCCAACTATCGTCCTATTGCCCTACACACACACACACACACACACACACACACACACACACACACACACACACACACACACAAGTACAGTTCTCTCTCTCTCTGTGTGTGTGTGTGTGTGTGTGTGTGTGTGTGTGTGTGTGTATATATATATATATATATATATATATATATATATATATATATATATATATATATATTTTTTAATTTATTTTACATTTGTTGACCGGGCTAGTCTAACTGGATATATGTCCATTTTCAGTAGAGGCCCGGGGGGGGGGGGAAGCTCCACATAAAATATACAGTACATTAATAATTCAGTTTCAAGACATTAAACTTCAATTAAAGATACTAGTCATACAAAACATGTGGTACAAAGTAAATAAGCATATGTGATATAAGACAGTAGGAGAAAAAAAATAAGATATCACATGATATTTTTTTTTTTTTTTTTTTTGTGTGCCCCCCCCCCCCTTAGCAAATCACTAAGGGAAGGAAGTATTTAGAAGGATGAGGAGATTCCAGACAAAGTTATAAGTAAGGAGCAGCAGGAGAAAGTAGTTTAAGAGAAGGGAGTTGGGAGAAAATTGGTTGAGGGGTGATTCTCAGAGCGACAGGAGAGAAGTTCAATTGTATATCTTGGGAAAAATAAGTCTGTCCTAGAGAAAGTGGACTTTAAGAAAAAACTGAATAGAGGTGGAAAGGCAAAGGAAGAAATAGATAATAAATATAATTGGATGAGAGAAATATTAGTCTGGGTTAGTACAGGGACATAGCCAATAGCTAATTAGGAATACTTTTGTATCTTTTTGAAAAGTGCAGTAGAGGAGAGAGAGGTAAGTTCAGAGGGCAGTAGGTTCCAGCTTTTACCCACTGCATTAGAGAAGAGGGAGTCACCTACTTTATTGTAGGGTTTATGTACAGAAACCAGTAGTTTGTGGGCTGAGCATAGATTTCTAAGATTGTTATATGGGGTGATAAGATGTGAGAATTGGAGTTTTACCTGGATAATAAAGAGTTTTGTGGGTAATAATTAGTTGTTGAAATAAAATCTGATTGTGCAGTTCAAGCCAGCCCAGTTGTTTCAGATTTTTGCAGTGGTGGGTTCTAAAGAGGGAGTCAGTAGCAAATCTGGCTATGCTATTATAGGAGATTGTAAGCTTGTTGAGGTTAGTTTTAGATAGATTGGTGTATATAGGAGAGGCATAAAAGAGAGTAGAGATAAGGTGGGTATGGGCAATAGTAGTTCTGGCTGAGGGAGTGAGGAAGGGTTTGATTTTGTAGAGGGAGCCTAGTTTATGGTTAACTGATTTTATTGTGGAGTTGATATGAGTATCATAGTTAAGGCTGTTATCAATAGTGACTCCTAAGAATTTGGTAAAAGTGTCAGGAGAAATGACTGTGCCATTTTTGGATTTGATAGAGAAGTGAAATGGGGTAGATTTTGAGTAGGAGTAAATATTCAAAGTTTAGTCTTTTTTGCATTGAGGTGGAGATTACGTTGTAAAAAACAGTCTTCTACAAGCTCAGACATTTTGGGTAACGGACTACAGTTCAGAAGGCCCTGTAGCTGAGGATATTAATGTGGAATCATCAGCATATTGTATAGTTACAGCTTGAGGGATACTAATGGATAGATCGTTTATAAAGATGGAGAATAGAAGAGGGCCTAAAATAGATCCTTGTGGTACGCCAAGGGTGACAGGAAGAGGGGTAGATAAAGTGTTTTCCCAAAGCACTGCTTGTTGCCTGTTATCTAAGTAGGACTTGAACCACTGTAGTGCTTGAGTATCTAGTGAGAGGGGCTTGAGAAGATTCAAGAGTAGTTGATGGTTAACCATGTCGAATGCTTTTGAAAGATCAATAAAGATAGCAGAGGACAGTGTGTAGTTCTTACGTTTTTTGTTAATGTGGTCAGAAAATGACAGGAGGGCACTAGTGGTGCTATGGAAGGGTTGAAAGCCATGCTAAGAGTTGGCTAGTAGGCCATTTAGGAGTAGGTGGTCTAGTAGTTGGCGATGGATACATTTTTCCATGATTTTAGCTATGGGTGAGAGTAGGGCAATAGGACGATAGTTGGAAAGTTCAGTTGAGTTGCCACCCTTATGTAGAGGGATAATGTGTGAGACTTTCCAGATAGATGGGATGGTACTTTCTTTAATGGTTCTGGTTATTTGGATTGAAATAGGATAAGCAATAGCTTTGGCTGCTATTTGAAGATACTTAGCAGGTAAGAGGTCAGCTGAAGGTGTAGAGGGCTTGAGTTTCTGAAGGAGGGTACAGATGAGGGATATAGGGATGGGTTGGAGTTGGAAAGTGGGTGGAGAGGTATGGGAGGATGGGGGTGAAATAGAGGATACCGGGGGTAGTGAGTTAGCAAGCGACTGGATAGCGTCAGTAAAGAAGTTATTAAAGGAGTCAGCAATATGTTTGGGGGTGTCTTGAGTAATTCCGGATGGGGTGGGTGTCTTAGAGCAGCCTGGATGATGGAGTCTATTGATTCCTGACCAACATTTCTGAGGATTTTGTTGGTTAGCTTGTTGAAGTTGAAAGAAGAAGTTTTTTTTGTCTAGTAGTATAGAAGTTTTAGTAGAGTTTCTGAGCTGTTGAAATTTTAAGCGCTCAGATGGGTCTTTGGAAGAGCGCCATTTGGCCCAAATTTTGTTTCGTAGCAAGATTTTTTGTTTAGTTTTCTTTGTGAGCCATGGTGCGGTTTTGGTGCTATTCCTAAGGATATGAGAAGGGGCATAGTCTAGGATTTCAATATAATATTTCAATTCAATATATATATATATATATATATATATATATATATATATATATATATATATATATATATATGTATCTGTGTGTGTGTGTGTGTGTGTGTGTGTGTGTGTGTGTGTGTGTGTGTGTGTGTGTGTATATAATCTAACATATCCAAAACTAGTGTGGGGAATGCACCCCCACATCGCCTAGTAATTATACATTCCAACTCAGAGTTCATACAGCAGTTCAGAAAGGGCATAAACACTTCCTTTGTCAGTATTTTGTGAAATATTCCGCATGCCCTCAACATTCTTATCCCTGAACATCTCATTAATGTTTCATATTATAACCTCTCACTCATCTTTCTTTTATTAATATTACTTCCCATCCTTCATGATTTTTCCCCCGTTTATCTTCATAACAGTATTTAATAGTGTCATTGTCCAATACACCATTTACCTTATCCTATTAAAAATAGACAATCCATTTGTCGTATCACTTAACCAGTTCTTTAGTTTATCTTATTCTGTAGCTAGTTTCTGTCCCAAGGAAGCGCTATCATTCTTCTCTATTATAAATTGTGTTTGTTTTATGTCTGAGGGGACCTACTATGATTCTCTCTCATACTATTAATTTATCTCACTTGTCTTTTTTACCTTCAATTATTTAATTAGTTTTATCTTGTGCTGTAATAAATAATGTGATCTATTGTGTATTATGCCAACCTTATTGCTTTCAGTCAACTGAATACATTATGTACTAAAGCTTGTTACACAGAGATTCAACTTCAGATTTGTTTAATTCAGTTAGGAAATCCCATTTTAACTAACTAACTAATGTTATTAACAAGAATGACATATTACAATTACAGGTGATAAAGAGACAATACTACATCCTGATCTTTGCAAATGGCTTTACCAAATCATGAGCTAAACTGACAAATCAGATTACATTTTCCCAAGAAGAGAGAAGTTTGTGTTCTAAGAAACAGAATCCAAGGTCTTATTAATGGAAGAGATAGCAGCACCATTGTAAAGACTTCACCATATTCTGATCCATCTATAATATTTATTTTGTTGCATTAGATGTCTGAACATTTAGTCAATGATTGCACCAATGTATGTAGGCTGAATACAGAATCATTGACCACAATGGCAACATATCAGCTCTTTAGGGATTCTCTGTCATGTGGTATGAAGCCATATGCTCAATAAAGAAAGATTTAAGTCTCTAGTACAGTCAGTGTGATCAGTTTAACTAAAACATTTACCACATGATGGAGCACATGTTGGCTTCCTGGTGTTGTCTTTTTTGCAGCCATTGTGTAGCAATAAATCTTCCCCCTTTGGAAAACTGATTTTGCTCACTAATTAAGCAAGTTTCAGAATGTCACCATAAGAAGACCACTGGATTCCCCTGGTTGATGCTTCAGAACATCAGAATTAGCAAAAGTGAAAATGATGTTCAGTACTACACTTGGAGAAAAAGGAAAAAAAGTGAGCATATTTGCTTCCCAATTTTCCTTTCTTCTCAGACTTTGTTTGACCTTGGATTTAGCATTTATGGTGATCATGAGTGCAGGAGTTTGTCTTTACCTAAGGACATCAGGGGACCCCTGCAAAAGAAAATGATTTGTGTATTTTGTGAATTTCATCATATTTTGTAAAGATGTTGGGGGACATTTAATAAAGCCTACACGGTCTTTTTTACCATGTAGGCACCATGGCATGCTGCTTACACGAAAGTAAGCAGGTTTGAGATTCAGTAAACGCAGCTGGGCAGCATGCATACATATGCCAACACCTCATAAGCAGGTTAAATTTATGCAAATGAGGGAGGTACAACAATCCAGCAAGCAGATAGGCAGCCCTGAAGACCCTGTGTTGGTGTCCGTTACTGTACACAGAAAAATTCCATGTACAAGATGTTAGACAACAGGGGCTGTAAAACATAGGTAGATGGACATAAATGGCATAGCACATACAGATATGAGCATAACTATCCACCATGTGTCCAAAAAGTTAAGGGAAATAAGTTGAAATAAGTTTATTATTTTTAAAGATCTGGGTATGTTTGCATGGTGCTCCTCAGTGTGCAAACATGCCTTTAAGAAAAAATAAAAAAAAAAGAGTTGAAAAAGCAAATTTAATAGTATGTGACAAAAAATGTATTATAGGACCCTGTGTGGTGTATCTACAATGGTGGAATGGTGCTGTTGCTAATGAGGCAGGGCCTAGAACCATGTAGTTTCCAGGTTGTGTGCATGGATCCCTATGCAAATGAGGTGGCATTACTGAATAGCACAAATGGGTATCTGTGTCCTCAGATCCCATCTGTATAGTCACAGAACCACAGAAGAGATAGCTTACATCAAAGGGGGGGGGGGTGTCTGAGGACTTTTTAGCTCATTGGAGCTCAGCTGCACCTGTTTGCATGGCATGCCAGTGTGCTGAGCAGGGGTGTGTGTACAGTTACTTCTAAACTCATATCATGCGTTCCGGCCCCAAAATCCGGACAATACCAAGAAAGGAGGGGGGGTATCCATATTCATCAAGGACACCCACACCTCAAGACTGGTGGCAACGCACGATGCATCGGAGACCATCCAGGTGCAATTAACCATAGGCAAGACTGCTCTGCAAATTGTAGCATGTTACAGGCCACCCTCACAAACTCAGGAACCTCACATGGCCTTCCTGAAAACACTAAAGGGGATAAATGTATCACCAAACACCATCATACTAGGTGACTTCAATTACCCTAATATAGACTGGGATCACTACTCAAGCCCAAACACCCTAGCCCAAAAGTTCCTGGAATTCATAAACTCAAATGCCATGGAACAACTAGTCACCATCCCCACAAGAGGAGATAACATACTTGATCTCATCATCACGAACATGGGAGCACAATGTTCAACACCGGAGGTGTACCCCTCACTGGTGAGATCAGACCACAAACTAATCTCACTGGAGGTCCTCATCCCACCCCACCTGAAATAAAAGACCACAGTAAAGAACTTCTCAAAAGCCGACTTCACACTTCTAAAGACTAGTGTGGTCTCCTTTAAGGCCCCGAGCTGGCGGAAAACAGTACTCAAGCCGCTGAATCACTTACAAATGCCTTCTACCAGCACCTGCAGGACTGCATGGATAAGGCAATCCCAAGCAAAACAAAGACTCTTTGTACCAAAGGCAAGCGTCCAGTCTGGTGGACCCCAGCCATAAACAAACTCTACAACAAAAGGAGGAAGCTACTACAAGATAGAGCAAAATCCTTAAAAGGTAAGACACCCTTGATCACTATAAGTAAAAACTAAGAGCTCTCATAAAATCATCCAAAGCAAATTTCGAGAGAAAAATAGCTAAAGACTCAAAAAGACAATCATAAGGCCTTCTTTAGCTATGTTAGAAACCTGGGAGGAAACTCCCAGATATGCTCAGAGCTAGTTCAAAATGATGTGAAGATTACTGATCCTACAGACATTGCCAACATACTGGCTGACAGGTTCAGTGCAAACTTCTCCCCTCCCCTAAAAGGAGAGATATCTATACCAAACGATTGCAGCCCCCAAACATCTCCAGCGCCAAGTGAGAACTGCTCTCTCCAAAGCAAAAAACACAGCATCCATGGGACCTGATGGTGTCCCAGGCTGTGTGCTCCATGAACTCAATGAGGAATTAAACCCACAGCTAGGACAGCTGTTTAATCATAGTCTTACCTCTGGATACGTACCCAGGAGGTGTCGCACTGCAACTGTGGTACCACTTCACAAAGGCGGTGCCTCCACCGACCCTGGAAATTACCGGCCCATTAGCTTGACAAGCCTTATCTGCAAAGCCATGGAGAGGATCATAATGGACCTCATAAATAAAGACATAGGGAATTTGCAGACTTTGGATCCAACCCAGTTTGGCTTTGTCAAAGGCAGATCATGCCTTTTAAACTTGGTTGACTTTTTCGAAACAGTCACCAAAGCCATTGATGAGGGAAAGGCAGTCCATACAGCCTACCTCGATCTGGCTAAGGCCTTCGATACAATACTCCACTCGGGTATCATTGAAAAACTCATCAGCTTAAATGTCAACCTATACATCACAAGATGGGTTGCAAACTGGCTGAGTGACAGAACCCACAGGGTCAGAGTTGCTGGCGCCATGTCAGACTCAAAGCCTGTCACATGTGGTGTCCCACAGGGCTCAGTCCTGGGCCCACTCTTGTTTGGCATCTACTTTTCCGAAATACAAGCAAACACAGGAGGGTTATGGCTGACAAAGTTTGCAGATGACTGCAAACTGGGCGCCATAGTAGAAAACACATCTGACACAGATATCCTTCAGAAGGGTCTCACAGAAATGGATAACTGGTGCCAGAGCCACGGCCTAAAGTTAAATGCCAAAAAATGCATAGTCATACCCTTCGGGAAAAACAAGGTTACCCCTAGCTACCAAATAGGTGGCAATCCACTGAGCACAGAAGAAGTTATCAGGGACCTGGGGACCCAGGTTGATAGTAGTCTGTCATTCGACACCCATGTAGCTAAAGTAGTTAGGAAGACCTTCTACATTGCCCACCTTATCATGAAGGGATTCTCATCTAGATCAAGGGAGGTCATAGTCTCCCTTTACTCATCACTCATCAGACCAATGATTGAGTACAATGCCCCATTCGGAATGTATCTGACCCGACACTTGCAGCAGCTGGAGAGGCCACAAAAGTTCCTCACCAAAAGGATAAAGGGTCTCAAAAATCTGTCCTATGCTGCCCGACTGAAAGAACTCCAGCTCTATTCAGTCGCCACCGCTTGCTCAGAGGTGACCTTTGCCTAACATACAAGACCATGTCAAACCCAGATTTGATGAATATGCTTCACCTCAAAAAATCTAAATCCATCAGAGCCACAAGGGCGGGAGACTTAAACCTTGACACGGCTATTAATAGGACGTGCTGGAGGGATAGATTCATCACCCAAAGACTCCCTATGCTGTGGAACAAAATCCCGGTACATGTGAGGCAGAGCACCTCGCTGGCCTTGTTCAAGAGAAATCTTGACCAATGGATGGGAGATCGCAGATATACCCCAGGGATTACCTCAGTGTCACTGCTCGACAGAGGCACAGCAAAATAATGGGTATAGTTCCCCATACTAAAGGGGTGGCGTAAGCCACAAAACGATGGGCTAGGCTTGTAAATGCCCTCGGGCAGATAGCCTAGTATGAACCTATGAACCTATGAACCTATGAACCTATAAACTTTGTTTATCTTTGCAGCGCATGTTTCCATGTGTTTGCACTGCACATCACCATGCTGAGTGTGACCTTTGTGTCATGCTGAGTGAGGAAGGCTGTCAAAAAAAATTGTCTGAAAAAGCCAGTGATTTATTACTGATGATCACTGTTTCACGTAAACTAGGGTCATTAAATGTCCTTAATGATGTACTTGGCAGGTGGAGTGCATCATAGGTAGCCATTCACACAGGCTGCAAAACAGCAGAGCACTATAAAGGTTGTATACACCCTGCAATCTGATTTCTCCCCAATACTCTGCACCAGTGAAGTACAGACTTGTAATTTTTAACTGAAGGAATGCTAGGGGCTCCTGCAGGTCTGCTACATCTGTATGTGATGCTGAGGTCATTGCTACTGCTGCTACTGACAATAGGCCTAGACTGAGAAGGAGAAGAGTGTTCAGGCCCAGGGAAACCTTCCAGGCACTACATGAGCTGGAGATTGTAGAGCTCTACAGGGTGGACAGGGACATACTACAAGAACTTACTGAGCTCTGCTGCCCTCAACTCAGGCCCAGAGCCAACAGAGGAAAACCCATCCCAGTGGAAACAAACATATGTGTAGCCCTTAGGATGCTAGCTACAGGTACTTTCCAAAGACCAACTGGGGCATTAATGGGGGTCTCGCAGGTATCAGCATCCAAGGTACTCCACCAACTTCTGGATGCCATGCTACTATATGCCAAGGAACACATTTATTTTCCCCTCACCCCTGAGGTGAGGGCCACCAATATGCAAAACTTCTACCATGTAGCACACTACCTTGAGGTACTGGGTGCCACAGACTGCACTCATGTACACATCAAGGCACCACCTTGTGAGGATGGTAGAATCTACATCAACTGCAAGGGGTATCACTCCATCAACTGCCAGGTCATGTGCAATGCCAAGGGCATTATCATGAATGTGTGTGCTGGCAGCCCTGGCCGTTATCATGACTTCCATATCTGGCATGCATCACAGCTGTACCAGATGTCTGCTGGGGGGGGGGCATCCTGCATGACCATTTACTGGGGGATGCTGGCTATGCACTGGAAACATGGATGATGATATCTATCAGAAATGCACACACACCCACGGAAGAACACCATAATGAGGCACATGCACAAATCAGGAACATCATAGAGCTTGTATTCCGGCTGCTGAAGTCATGCCAACAGTGCCTTGATATATCTGGTGGACCGCTGCAATACTCTCCAGCCACATGTGCACAGATGTTCACAGTATGTGCCATGCTACACAATATGATGCTGTGGAATCAGCAACAGCCAGATCAGCAAAGAGAAGGGATGCACAGCCCCTCACAAGTGCCTTGGTCCCCACAGCC
This sequence comes from Protopterus annectens, assembly GCF_019279795.1. Classification (NCBI taxonomy): domain Eukaryota; kingdom Metazoa; phylum Chordata; order Ceratodontiformes; family Protopteridae; genus Protopterus; species Protopterus annectens. Next base: position 1,417,211,315 of record NC_056745.1, read on the forward strand.
ACAGCCACACCCACAGGAGGACATGGAAGAGGAACCCCCTGAGAATCTCCCTGTAGACAGATGTAGGCATGCCCTGTATGCCTTGGCCTTAGCCAAGAGACAATGCATAGCACATGCACTGACAACCTAGGGCCGTAAGGACTGACACCTTACTCCAGCTCACATACGTATAGTACAAATGATGCCAGCCAGCCCACACAACCTGCACCTAACCATGTATTGGCTGTGTACTGCATGTATCAGACAGAATAAGCCCCAAACTACAGGTCTGTCAACTGCTGCATTCACAAGGTACTTCACTCACTTATACAGCACTTGTAAGGAGTGCTAGAATATGGTAACATATGTATGGACCTGCCGCATGTATGCAATGGAATATAGTGCACAGCAGGTACCCAGTCCAATGGTATTTGCTCCATAGTCTTCACTAGGCCACATTGC
>NC_056745.1:1417216755-1417239255 GCF_019279795.1 Protopterus annectens
TGTTTGCCTGATTGTCAATATTAGATACAATGTTCTTGTTCTGTCCAGTTGCCATACTACTGTCAACTAACTTTTTCTTAATAGAGTAAGCAGTATTGTTTTTATATGCTAAAGTGTCCCGTTTTAATTTCTTTTGCTTCCTGTCTACTATGGAAGCTCGGACTCTTTCAAGTTTTGCGTTAATACCAAAATATAAAGTCGCTAACTGACCAAATGCTTGAGACGCCCTAATTTTAGAGTCTAAACATTCAGTTTCCTTTTTCAGCTTTGTAATGTTCAATAAGCAATTTCATAAAGGACAGACCCGTATTATTAAATAACTCAGCCAACTGCTGAAAAAGTTGGTCACCTTCTGTAACGCAATTTGGAAACTTGAAACATCTCAGTCCAAATGGAACGTACTCTAAACGGACATTTTCCTCGAGATAAAAAATCTCCAACTGTAGAGACACACATTTAGAGCATAACTTTTCCAATGAAAAAATGTCTTTTTTGCATACCAAAACAATGTCAGAGTTAGATGAACTAGCGTTAGAACTTTTGTATTGTGAAAACCTTTTCTGATGAAGTTCATGTGCAATTAAATGTGAACGAAACGCGTAAAAGAAGGTTTTTTTCCTTGGCTATTCATTCTTTTCACTGTGTGGCTTGGCCTTTTTTACCTTATATATGTATATATATATATGTGTGTGTGTGTGTATACATATACATATATATGTATATATATATATATATATATATATATATATATATATATATATATATATATATATATATATATATATATATATATATATATATATATATATATATATATATATATATATATATATATATATATATATATATATATACATATATATATATATATATATACATGTCTATGTGTGTATGTGTGGGGGGATGTATGAATTTCCCCACATACCCTCGGAATGCTGAGGTTATCTGCACTCACACATCAAAACAGTTGCCCAAAGGAACCAAACCAAGGCCACAAGAGTACATAATCCACTCACCCACAGACCCCTGTGCCTGCGGAATTTCACCATGCAGACAGACACAGGTGAGCAGGTGGTTTAATGTATAATGCTTTCATTGCCTTGGACAGATCAAATTGTACCTCGCCACATGTTTGTCTATCTAACTGCAACACACATAGCAGGAATATTAACAGGTATCCCACTTCTAGCACACTAGATACTATAACAGTACCAAGCAATATCACTCTGCAGGCCACACATAATGTCCAACACAAGGCTGCTTTGTGTACTCCACAAGTACAGTGCCTGTAATCACATATACAACAGACTGTTGCCTGTCACCTGTGGCACATGCAATAAGTACTATGAGCTGTAGTGTGCAACTATAGACAGGTAGGGGTTCTTCTCTTATGTCAGCCAGCTGTCTCTGTGTATAAATATATCCCCCTTGTAGCACTATGGACATGCCCTTACGGGCTATCCCCATGGAATGGTTATGCACTTTTTAGCCCTGTAACTAGCTGCTGGCCTCTAAATTGCCCTTTTCTACAAGTTCTGCTGATGTCATCCACCTTAAGAGCACTAGCTGACAGTTTAACATCGGATAAACTCTGTGGAACACAAGATAAATACTGTGAGTTGCAGTGTGCAACAGTAGATAAATGGGGTTCTAAGCGTGTGTAAATATATCCCCTTGCAGCACTACAGACATAGCTTATGAGCTATTCCCACGAATATTTATGCACTTTTTGGCCCTGTAACTAGCTACTGGCCTCAAAATTGTCCTGCTGTACAAGGCCTGCTGATGTCATTCTTCTTAAGAGTGCTGGCTGAGAGTCTAACATAAGATAAACTCCATGGTGAATGCGATAAGTCCTGTGTGGTATAGTGTGTAACAGTAGATAAGTAGGGATTCTAAGCTCACATCAGCCATCTCTGTGTGCATGTTTAAATATACCTCCTTGCAGCATTACAGACATGCCCTTATGGGCTTTACCTATGCAATGGTTATGCATTTTATGGCCTGTGACTAGCTGCTGACCTCTAAATTGCCATCCTCTACAAGGCCTGCTGATGTCATCTACCTTAAGAGCACTGGCTGACAGTCTAACATCAGATAAACTCCATGGTGCATGCAATAAGTACCTTAAGCTATAGTGCATAATAGTAGATGGGTAGAGGTTTTAAGCTCACAGTAGAAAACTTGGTGTGTATTTGTGTGTGTGTGTGTGTGTGTGTGTGTGTGTGTGTGTGTGTGTGTAGCCATACCTCATATATATGATAACCTTTGTAATGTACACATTGGTAAGATTTTGCATTATTTTACTGGTTGCGGTGATGTGGCCTCCCAAATAAATGACCACAAAATGGCCTGCTAATATGAACAAACATTATGTGTCCTACAGGGATAGTACTAGCTGACATGAGGCATGGTGTGTGCATCCAGTATTGTCCTCTGTAGTGTGTACCACTACATAGGTAATTGTTCCACTGTACATGCAGCCAACATGCAGAATGTGTGTGCTGTGGCGTGTCCTGTATGCAGTAAATGGGAACTGCTACTACCCTGAATGTGGCCATGTGTCCATGTCAGGCTTTGAGAGTATTGCACATCATGTCACAGAGCAATAGGAGATGTGCACATCAGTAGCATGTTGGCCCTACAGCCATCACAATTGGAGACATCACTACCCCTCATCACAGGAACAGCACATATTGCCCAAGTCCACGAGAGACACAGCCACACCCCCAGTGTTGAGGTGAGATTCACCCAGCCAATCATACAGATGGCATGTGTGGTGGTGCACTGAGGTGCTGTCTGTACTGCACCAGTACGAAGAGTCCATGTCAAGGGTGCGTTATGTCTGCTACACAAATGTCTCTGACAAGGATGTACTACTAACATCACATAGTGGGTTGATGTCCTTAGAGTGACTAATCCATCTACTATGCTTCCTAGAGATAGGCAGCATATGCAATCAAGCAGGGTCACACCTTGTCCTGTATGCACGGTAAGATCACCTATGAGTACGCTGAATGCCACAGGAGACACTGACATGCATTGCAGATGAACATCAGTGAGTACATACTGAAGATGTGATGTGATCCTGTGAGGGGCCATACTGTCATCTGCAAGTGGCACTACAGTTTGGAAAGGTATGTCAACACATGGCCATTGTAGTCAGATACTGGCATGTTGAGGGAATTGTTTATGGAGGGCATGGTTATGTCACCTACCAGTGACTCTGGCCACAGCTATTCCATATGATTCCTGCCATACCACTGTATAGACATGTTGGTGTGTGGCACGTGAGTTGTACACCTGTGTGGTCAGGTCTGTGTGGCTACCTGTCACCCCTAAGTATGTACATCACATGTTGGGATTGCTGTGCTACTAATTGGGGACATAGGTCTTCCTGATGGAAAGGATAGTACATATAGATTCGATTGGGGTTTATGGCCATTACTATGTTACCAGGCATGTATTTGTAATACCATCATGCAAGACACTGACATAACACAGTGACTGTGCGAGTGCTCACAAGTAGCAAGCAGCAGCCTACATTGTTAGCCACAGACAGTGAGTACCTGCTTGTACTGTGGTGACATGCAGTCCAAACAGTAGAGGACCGGGGACTGTGCCCTGTTGAGCAGTGCTGCTTACAGAACAGCTATTTGAGTCAGATGGCCCTGTGTTGCATATGCCTGCCATCAATCGGCCGCATAGTGACTCCTACATTGACAGTATTGTGGATGCCTCAGTTGGTGCTTTGTACATGTTGCCTGAATGGATGTATAGTGAGACAGCTTGGCTCAGTCTGAGTGATGTATGCCCTGATGTACCCCCACCCATATCCCTGTTGACTGCCATGACAAGGTTTATGGGAATATTAGGGTAGCAAGGTATGCTGCCAACTGTGTACGGCATGTACATACTGGTATGTCAGCTGGTGTATACGCAAGTGTAAGAGTCGTACCCTGGGAATATACCATCAGAAGACCTATGCTGCAATGACACCACTCACCATTGGGGTTTGCCATTCACCATTAATGCTGTACCCCTTCTAGGTATTCCCTCTATGCAGTCACAGCCACTGTCAGTGACCTCTGACTGTTACATTAGCAGGTGATTGCATATTACTAACTGCCACTGACACCCATACAGACCCAACAATTATCCAGGATGGCCTAAACCACAGTCAGATGTTGTCTGCACTACTGACACAGATGACATGCCAACCACTGCACATTACTATCCTGTGGGATATCCCTCACCCCAGTACAATAATGTTGTGTGTGCACACCACACACACTGGAGCTATGACACATGAAGGTATGGACACACAGTGCTGTGACCTTTGATTGTCACTGTTTATGGGGATGTAGGGTTGCATTCACTGTTGTGCCACCAATACCAACAAGTTCTGGATGGATGTAAATGTCAGACTGTCACTGCTATAGTGAATGCTATGGCCAGCACACCATCATTGTGTGCAATGGCACCCTTGCCATGTCTCAACCCAGGCATAATGTACAACTGTAGCAGTCACACAGGTGCCATGGTACAGCAATACATAGTGTAGATAACATGTCCTATGGTGTCTCTGTCACGACCATACAAATGTAGTCCGTCCACTAACTGCTATGATGGGGATGTGTATGCCCCCATACAGGAAGGTGCCAGATCCCACTGTGTACCCCCATGTTGCCAAGACAGAAGTAACACATGTCCCACATGTTCTACACACCTGCAACATCAACGTGGAAGACATAGTATATACTGGGGAGAGTACTGTGTGACACAGACAGTACACCCTGCATGACACAGGCCCCCCATGCATGTAAAGCACACATCTGCTGTCACACACATCATGTGGAGGTTACACAATGGGATGCAGAGCACGACAATCATAACTGATGTTTGCCAACTGTCTGAACTGGACACAGGATATTTGTAGATGTGCCAACTCCATCACCACACCTTGTAGATTTTTAAGTTCAGAAGACCCAGGTAACATGTATCAAGGGTAGCAGACCTTATCACGAAATATGAATGTATGATTACATTGACTGCCCCCATTGTCCCTGTTAGACTGTTATACACATATGCACCTAGGGAGCCATGCACATATACTGCCATACCTTGTTGATGTCATATTTCTGCTCTGCTGCCATGCCATCCTGTGCTGCTGTATTGCCACCATATGTCCAGAGTTTATCCCCTCAGACTCCTGGAAAAGACACATACACAGGTCCATGACACACCTGTCATTCTGTAACACTGCCACCAGTACAACATCATGCAATGTAAGGGACACAAAGTTTGGTGCTTAGTCATGCCATATGCCTTTATACAGTATTTGTTGTTGAACACAAGTGGAATGGCAAAACAATATTCCACTACACAAGTACATGTCAATTAATATAGTCATCCTGTGCATGAGACACATAGCTTCATTTCCATGAATTGATGGCAAGGATGACAGGGATTTGGCACAGGTATCATCACATGCACAGGGTGTGGTGCAGAGGTGTTGGAGGCCTAGGCTGTGCCAAACAGTTGACAGCATGTGTGTGAGTCAGGAAGGGGTGGTGGGGTAGATGGGCCATGGATTGGTGCTGTGTGTGTCTGTAGGTGACCTGCATGTGACAGTGGTGTTTTTGTGTGTACCTGTACACAGTCAAGCTCAGTGCTAGCCCTACATATGTGTATCTTGGACAGCTGTGGACCGTACATGGTAGAGTGGACAGTTTGCTGTCTCCAGCCATGAACACAGGAACTGGCTCTCTCAGGATTAGCACTGGCACCACCATGCCCAAGGTCAGATACGGTGCTAGTATCTGATGGTGACTGCTGTCCACTGGGGCTGTGCCCCCTGCAAGATCGTCCTAGACCACGTGCCCATGACGTGCCACATTGTGGTGTGGACAGCACACTTCCCTCTGTAGTGCTGCAGGTACTGCCACTACAGGAGCATGACTGTGCATGACCATGTGGACTCTTAGCAGATAGTGTTGCTGACCTACATCCACGGGTCCGACGCCTAGCTCCAAGCAGATGTTCCAGCACAGACAATGTGCAATCCAAGGCAGACACTGTCTCAGCCCACCATCTGTCCACTGCATCAATGAACAGATCCAGGGTGTCCCCAAAGTGGTGGAGGCAGTCACGGATGTCATGGATGTGCTGCATCCATAACCCTAAGCATACATCTGGCGTTCCATTCAGAAAGTGCCGGTGCCTTTATGACGGCCAGAAACATACATCGAGCGACTTGTGATGTGATACAAGCAACAGGTGGTGGACAGCAGGCTTCCTGCAAGCACCCCTGTCAATTCGTCTGTGTGGGACCTTGCTAGCTTTCTGTCTATGGCCAGTGTCTACATTCACTGGAGCCATAGTTGCCATACTTCCCTGTTCAATGTCTCCACCCTCTGACTGTCCAGTATCTGCAGCCTCTGAGGACTGGGTATGTGTGGGCATACTGACTGTGTGTGGAGACAATGGGGGCAGAAGAGAGATGTCATTCTCTGGGACAGATTCAGCCCCCATCAACCCTACCTGTGTCTCACAATGACCACCATCATCATTAGAATCCAATGAGACACTGACATCAGGTTGTGAGGGGGACAGACTCCACCCCCCCCTGGTCATCTGTGAAAACCAAGACAAAAGCAGTACATTACTACCTGCACTATTCTTTATGGTAATCCACACAGACTCATACAAATGTGGATCCACAACTGCATTACCAGTGTCACATCTTCTCATCTCCGCTCCCATGCACAACAGACAACCTCACAACAACATACACATACAAGTCAAGACCTTTATAACATGCACTTAGCTACATCCAATTAAAGTTGCCAGTAGAATGTACCTGTAAGGTATGCAATATGATGCTATACATGATAGAACTATGTATAAAACCCAGTACACCTATCTTGAGAATGATATGCCAGTTCTAGTGTCACTGCCTCAGGTATGTACCATCTCCCTTTTGTGTTTGAACAGGCATCATTGAGTAATTGCCTCATGTATACCAGGCTGTGTAGTCACTCATAACTATAGATGCAAATGTGTTAATGTTCATTCAAATACATAACTGTGATTACCCAGTCTATGAACTGTAGTTCACTGTTCCAAAATGAAACATACGAATATTCTACTCTGGCTAAACACAACATTTGTACATAGGGCAATATGGCAGCCCTTAACTTTTGTAGGGTATATATGATCCATAAAACAACAGTATCATGCCTACCAGGTACAGGACCTTGGGAATGGGCAGCACCTGATGGACCTATGCAAAGGTGAAGGAGAGGTATTGTCAGCACCACCAAATGTTGCAGCACTACAAGGTAATATGTGCATATATCCACTTGTACAATAGCTACTGTGTTACTGGTTGTATTGTTGACAATCTGAGTATGTCTGCACAACTCAGCTTAAACCCACCTCCCTTCCCTAATTCAGATAGACCTGACACCCATGTACAGGTATGTATAGCCTACTGCAATGAATGATTGATTCAGCATTCCACTGATTTACACAGTAAGCTTACCTGGATGCTCTTCTGCTGTGCACACTGTAGCACACACCTCCACGATGTATGGTGTGATGGATTCCTGGGAGCTGGCATGTGTTACTAGGTTCACCAGGAATTCCTCTGTGGCTGAGAATGTTTGTTCTGCTGCAGACCCTCCACCTGTGGTTGGATGATCCCTGGCAACATCAGCTGCCCTTCATCATGCAGCATTCACCATGTGTGTGGCTCGATGTCAGACATGCTCATAGGTCCTGTCCTGCTGGTCAATCTCATTGACATCTCACACCAGGTCTACCCACAATGCTGTCTGCTGTTCCCAATTATGCCTCCCCCTGGACAACAAGATCTGATGATGCTGCCCTGTCCACCCACTATTATCTCATTCTCTGCATCTGAGAAGGGGGCATGTCATCTGCAGTGCATGGTTTCTAAAAGACAACAAAAATGGACACATTACAGGACCAGATACATGGATGTCCACTATGTACAGATTCAGCACACCCATAATGGCCTGCACTATCCACTACTCCCCTCACATGTCATACCCCACAGTCTGGAAACACACCGCATGTGTGGATACTAACAAGATAGTGGCAATACTGTGGTATGTCCCTGTGTGCCGTGACAGATTCTGCTATATGTTCTTACACCCAGCACTGCAGTCTATCGTGGTGTGTTCCCTATGGGCAACCTTTCACTAATATCTCATATGGCCACTGCCAGACAAATAGCAGTTTGCTATTACAACCACTATAATGCAAACCAGCTGTAGTATACATTCCCTGTAGGCATCATATGTCTCAACTATACAGATGTTCGCAGAATGTTAAGACTTTTGCCTAATATTTTATTTAATTTTCATACAAAATTGTGGACTTCTGGAAAAATGTTGGCAAATCATTGAGGGTTGATGTCAGCAAGTAAAGACAGACATCTGAGTTTCAGACATGATACGTTTCAGAACACAATCATTTTACTGTAATATCTGTATTAACTTTCTTAGTTTGTAAGAGTAATATTTAACAAGTGTCCCTAATTTTGGGCCTTTGTCCCTCCATTAGTTATGGCTTTGTCCTAATTTCTTGCTGTAAAAGGTTGACAGGTATGTTAGGCATAACTGCCAGCCAAACAGGGGAAAAATGTCAACAGAATCAGGTACTTAGCCAGTGTACATCAGGGACACTTTTAAAATGCTAGAACTATTTATGTGAGACAGAATGAGAGGAGGTGAATTACTGTACATCCTTTGACGTTACAGTAGTGCACACCTTTACTTATTGTCACTATGAATTATGTATAATTAATTAGCTTTTCTACAAAAGCCATCCGTTGTAGGAGGGATTAAGAGGGACAGAGCTAGGATTTGATTGAAAATCAGGGACAGTTGACAGGCATGCCTGTAGGTTAGGACAAAAGAGTATCAATGATATGTCATTGTCATAGGTCTAAGACAGGCTTACTGCTGTAATCCCTATACCTCATACCTCCATCCTCCCATCTGCATCCTGTTATATGGAGAAATCAATTACATACCTGGTGGAGTGCAGTACTCCTGTGTTGAACTTTGCTTCCAGTAATGTTTTGCAAAGACATGTCTCTGTGTTAGGTAAGTCTTATGCAGACTTGTTCCCCATAACCAGCTGCTTGCCTTTTTAAGGTACTGCTTATTAGCTGGTAATTGCCTCTGCACCAATATGTGGCTCTGTTATGCTAACTGCAGCCAGAACAGCTGGATTGCACTATCATTAGCCAATGACATGCCACCACAGTGCAATATATAAGGCCTTCATGTAGACCTGCGTCCCTTTCTTAGCTGTTTAGATTGACATTACTGAGGTGTGGAAATGACAGCATCAAAGAGGGTTGGTATCATAACTATCAACTGTAGAGATTTATGCAGTATGTCTGTAGTTTTGCCTCATATGTGTGGTCAGTGTCCCATGACATTGTGGTCATCGGGCAAATCACTGGGAAATCATTGTGGGTTGAAGTCAGTAATGAAACACACACATTTGAGTGTCAGACTTCATACCCACCAGAATATGCATGCTAATGCAATAGCTGTTATTCTATCAACTTACTATCTTTGTAAGAGCAAACTGTAAAACATGTCCCTATCTCTCGGTCTTTGTCCCCCCATTAAGAATGGCTGTGTCTGGATCCCTTGTTCTAGGGGTTTAGTAGGTATGGTAGGCCTGTAGCAGCTACTTTTGCATTCAGCTATGTGTGCTACAGGCTGCAGCTGCTCCTGCAGCTAATACACATAGGGAGGAGTGTGAACACTCTGGAGGACAACAAGCTGTACATGTAACTGTGGGAGCTGTGTTAGCCCTGTTGTTGTGGCAGAACCAGGTTAAGGGTAGCTTTTACAGTCTAATCGAGGCATGTGATTAAGGTACGTCTGTCATGCAACAGTGCCAAAGACAGAGTAGTAGGTGAGATATAGTTATGCTATACAGATACCTGCAGGCCTTTTACTTGCAAAAATGGATAGCAGTTAATTAATTAGCAGCAACTTGTGTGGATAAAGATTGCATGAATCAGTCATTGCTTGTTGTCTTCACAATAATGTAATTGAACTGCAGCACAAGACTGGATTTGAACCCAGGATTGCGTGTGGCAAAATGGATGTATGCAAGGCATTTAATAGACTGGGCTACTGAGTCATTGCTACAGCATGTGTATTTGCAAGGCATATGTGCATACATACAGGCTGTGATGCACATTGTATGCATCCATCAGTATGTGCATGTCTTTATATGGCTGTATTTCTGCACTAGGGTACCAGGTGAATATGTACTTTCCCATTGATGCCTTAGCAGGTGTCTTTCTACATGTTGCTGATAAAAGGGCACATTGACCTGCTATCACAGGGCTTACTTACATCCATTATCATGTCTTTGGCTGTCTAGTGGTGCACTATTGCACCAGGGTACAAGGTACACTCCCATTTTTCCCATTAGTTTTTCATTCCAGTTTGGGCTGTGCAGTGAGGTACACATCTCTGCTAAGATATGCTTAATGACTGTAAGTGGAAATCAGTATGTTTTGATGAAAACACCTGTTTTAATCCAGATTTGCATGGTGTGGCAGGTTAAGGCAGTGTGTGGAAGGTGTGATGCGCTTGGGTTCGAAACATGGCAGAGGTGTTTATTTTGTACATGTGTTTGAGAATGTTATAAACACATTTAATCATTAAACTTCTATTTAGCTGAGCCAAGCGAAGCTGTGTGGTGTTGCCCACCACACAGCTGTGTGCTAAAAAAAATAAAGAAAAGAAAAAGGGGGTGATAGGAAAGTGGTGAAATGGGGGAAAGCAGGGGGAAAAACATAGTTTATAACAGGTAGGGGTGTGCAGGAAGGGTATAGGAAAGAACAATAGTTATCCATTTCTTGTACAGCAAAAGCTGTGCACTTGGACAGAATTTGTACATGGGTATGCACTCTCCACACCAGAAGAGGGGTGAGGACAACATAACTGTATTGTCAAGCCGATTGGACCAAATTACTTGTGTCCAGTGAACACGTGTGCAAAATGGAGAGCTATGTATTGGACGATATTTTATTTTGGAACAGGTGCCCATTTTTTTTAAGGTGAGAGTGGAATGTTGTGGAAGGGACATAGGTACATGTTGGGGAGATATGTTTGGTAGGAGAAGATGCATTTGGAGACAGACAAGACAGACAAGGGCAGTGTGTGACACATGAGGGTGGTGAACACCTTGGATGGGGAGGGTGCTGTGGAATCCGTGTCCCATATGCCTCCAGATGGCAGCTGCATGACTCACATCCCCACCCATGGGACTGTTGGCACTGCACCTTCACTGACCTGATGGTGGATGTGCTGGAGGCTGGACACCAGGCTGAAGCTGCCCCACCAGGATGGCCAGCATGCCCTCAATCCAGTGCAGGCAGCGCTCATAGATACGATGAACTATCCTGGGCACCATGACTAACAGCTGAGCCTAGGTGACAACATCTCCTCCACCATCGCTCCTGGGGGGGGCAGGCCCTGTCCCCTGAGGCATTGGCATTACTACCCAATGACGCAGGTAGTATAGGGGCAGCAGAGGGGATAACACCGGTCTGGATCCCAGAAGTGTTGGAATCTGGTGCCACAGCCGGCTGAAGCAAGGTAGGCAGATCAACCAGAACGGGCCGACCTTAACTTGCTGTGGTAATTGCGGTATAGCAATAAGTATAAGTTCGTTATGAACAAATCATTATTAGTAATAACAGTATGGCAGAACATTGGAAATAACCTAATAACATATCAATGTATATTATGTGTAACACAACAATACATAAAAGAACAGTCAGTATGTTAACAGCATGCCAGTATAAGTTACAGCCTAAGGCAAAAAATAGGTAATTTAACAAGATATGTTAATATGCAACCATAATAATACATAACAATAATAAAACACATGCCCCAAAATACAGTTAATGTAACAACATATTTTAATTGTAAACCATAACAAATGAATAACAATAATAAATAAATGAAGATAAGGGGTGGGGACAGAGAGAAAAACAGTCCATTAGTGACGTTGCAGGTTATATCCCTGGCAACAGTACTACTATCTACCCTACAGGTCTGTATTTTCCTTATGTGTACAGTGAATATAAGTCTCCTATAGCTGATATAGCACATACATACCTCTGAAGCTATTTGTATGGGACACTGTGGGACAACCAGTAACAACTGTAGGTATGCAACCACACAGAACACTTGCACAGCAGGTGGACCTACATAACTACCAAGGTGTTCTGTGGGTTGAGTTGGAAATACTTTCCAATCCAGGTAATAATTTCTGTGGTAATCCTGTGACAGACAGATTATGCAATATTAATTATAGTACATGAAATCATGACACTTGAGAGACATGTATGTGCACAGTACAGACACTAAACAGCTTCTCATTCCTTGGTTGGCAGGCATGGAAATAGAACCAAATGGCTGTGACTGCAGGGGACATCTGCATAAAATGCATTAATTGACTGCAGCAACTTTGAACACACATTCCAGGAATACAGCCCTACCGGGATTACACAGCTTTATTTCTGACTCAACATTGCTGATGAACACATTCTTGCTATTGATTTGAACAGTCTGTGACATCTAAACACACAACATCTGCTCATAATATGCTCTACCTCACCCATATAACTGTAGTTCCTGGGGAGAGAAAACTTGTGAGCATTACATGACTGATACTGTAAAATGTACTGCTACATATCACTGGATTCCAACCCTAGACTGTATGTGGCAAAATGTACTATGTATAGAGCATTTAACAGACTGAGCTAATGAGTCTCTGCTGATTACTAAATGACTGATATTTGCCTAGAGCTACTAAATGACTGATATTTGCTTAGAGCTCACCTGGAACCATAGTATGACTTGGTAGTACTACTACAGTGTTATACTAGACTACAATGACGGTAGAATGCACATGCATGGAATACAAGCATAATGCAGATAGTAAGTCAGCTTTATTGCAGTATCAACAATGCTGGTGTACACATTATATTGTTAGTGGTTTGAAACATCTGTGAAGTCAACAAACAATATCAGCTCATGGAGTAGGCTACCTCACCCATATACCTTTATTACCAGTCGGTGAATGGCAGAGCATTATGTGACTGATATTGGCCTAGAGACAGCCTTGAACAGTACAAAGGGTTAAGCAATACAGTTTGCAGCCATTAGATTGGCATTCTATAGCTATTACAGTGTTATATTTGACTGCAGCAACCTTATCTTACAGACTCACTGCATACAGCTCTACTGCAATGGCTATGACAAGAAAATCCTGATGTATACCATTTTCCTTGCTGTTATTGGTATTTTTTCTTGTGACTGAATTACAGTTGTTGTTATTATTATTCATTTATTGGACTACAGCTCTAATTCCACATTTATTGCACTACAGACTTTACTGTATATACTTTACTGCAGTTAATGCTTTACTCTTTCTTGCTTATTGCACTACAGTTGGCATAATACATCCGTACTCACCACACTCACAGTGCAACCTGGCTAGGCGCCTGGCATGGAACTCAACAGTGCGAGCCCTCTCAGCTGCAGCTGTTGGGGGAGAAGCACACCATTATGCATACCAGCTTTGCAGGCATTCAGCTTGCATTTTGGTAAGATGGCAGAAAACATACTTGCATACTTGTGGGGCATTCTCTGCCCTCGCTTCTTGGACCCAGGTGTCCAAGGTTCCCCTCTTTTGCCTTTTCAGGTCATCATGGTGGTGACAACACTGCTCACTTGTGCAGAGGATAGCAGTAACACTGGTGAGTTCTTTAGCCAACCAGCCCTAGGCCTTCACCTTATACTCCAAGCCCTGGAAACTGCCCTGAAGCAGCCTATCATTATGGTTTTTAACAAGGAGCCCAATCATGACCCTGGACTCCAGAATACCCCACCTCTGTGTCTGAAAGTGTGCACCTTCTCCTGCACTGCCAGTCATATCTACAGTAGATAAGACTCTAAGGAATGATGCAGATTCCTGCCTATTGTGCTTAATATAGGCTGGTTTCCCATCCTTAGACATCACTGAGCACCATTAAAAAAAAATCACAGTGTTACTTAGCAGCACTCAAACCAGCCAAGCAGAGCTGAGCAGTGCTCAAACACTCACAATCACGGTTTTAGCAAAGTTGAGCACTAGGCAAACATTTCCAGCCATTACCATGCTTATGTGGTGTTTAGCATGTTTTAGCACAGTTGAGCGGAGCACAGCAGAGTCTAGCAGAGAGCAGTAGATTCATATTTTAAAATTGTGTTCATAACGTGTACAGTAAAATACATACATGTTTTCCCTTCCATATATTTGAACCCTGGACCTACTAGACATAAAGCCATAACTCCACCCATTTAGCTATGTGGATATCAAGAAATCTGGTATACTACTTAGCTACCTGTTAGTGCTGACCGCCACGCCACACCACGCAAACATGCTTAAACCCACCTATGAATAAATAAATAAATAATTACATCCAGTTCATAGGTTCATAGGTTGGTACTAGGCTATCGGCCTTAGGGCCTATACAAGCCTAGCCATAACAATTCCCTGGCTATTTCTTCCCACGCTATTTACTTCCCTGGACCCCTGTCTAGCAGGGTGACTGACGTGATCCCGGGGTGAATTTCCTTTCTCCCATCCAATCGTCAAGGTTCCATTTGAAGAGGGCCAAGGAGGCACTCTGCTTGACATGTATGGGCAGTCTATTCCAGAGTCTGGGGAGTCTCTGGGTCAGGAACCTATCCCTCCAGCATGTTTTGTTTATTGTGAAGACAAGGTTTAGATCCCTGGAGCATGTGGCTCTCAGGGATTGGGATTTCATTAAGTGTAGCATGTCCAATAGCTCTGGGTTTGACATGGTCTTTTATGTTAAGCTATTTTCTATTTTTAGATGTCTGGCAGGTGTTAGCTGTCTATATGTGAGCACAACTTGGCATTGCTGTGCTCCACGCTGTGCAAACATGCATTTTTTAAATAAAAAAAAAAATTAAAAAAAACACAGGACATTATAGAACATTGTAACATTTACACATTCAACATCTGACATACTGCATGACATTGCTACAATGGCAGGGACCACTGCTGGGAGCCCCAAAATCATCTGCAGCCACACACCTCCTCCTACACTGATTCAATATCCGTGTTCCTTGGCTCTCCCTTGGCAGCGCGCCATCATTAATATGCATGGCGGGCTGCTGAGGAGGGACCATGGCTATGTACATGGATACATTCTGTGTAGGCCCTACATGGTGCCTACATGGATTTTATTAAATCCTGGGTGTTGTCTTTTGGGAGTATAGATGGTTTTGTAACAGTTAATCATGTTATACATGACTAATTATAGTGGATTCCTTCCCTGTAATGATTAAACCAAGACAAGGGACATCTAAAATGATAGCTGAATCTCTCACAGTGTGCACAAGTTGAATGATTGCAAACTGTATCATGACAGTGTCACATAATGGTATGATCTATGCAGCTCCTAGAGTTATGAAGACATGTGCTATTCAGCTTGGCTGAACATACTGTTACATCCACCTTGCAGATGTTGATGACTATTTCCAAGTGAAATGTGGCCACAACTATTTTACTTAAAGTCAATGTTCCCCTCTAGAGACAGCTGCATTTGTATTTCCTTTCTGAAGCAGGAAAGCAATTAGATTACATTTCTTTCCAAATCTGGAAACAGCAGCATGGAATATCTAATAAACTAAGGCACAGATAATCTTGGAGTTGCATGCATAAGACTGAGAATCGTGAGTATACAGGAGTCTTTATATGTGGATGGTTTATAAATGCATAATTCTATTAAGTATTTTAATAGGAAATGTACTCAGCAGAAGGGAACACGCAATAAAAGGCCAGCACTGGACATTATATAGATTAAAATAATAGCTTAGATATAGATATATTATCAGCATCAGAAATACTGCATCAGTGTAAGAAAGAAATGCAGGTAACATTCACCAAGATAAACAATGAATACAGCAACACATTTTAGAAGGCCAGTGCATCAAATATATCTGCATAGACAGCAATGTAGCTAACTGCTGCAGGAAATACTAGAATATTTTAGGGCTGGGCAGAATGGGAATCACATAAAGGTACAAAGCAGTTTTACTATAAAATATAACTAAAGCTTTTGCATGACATTTATATATAAGGAAAGGGAGTCAGTAGGAGTGGGAGAGGAATGGTAGTGTAGTAGGGAAGCAAATGGAGGGAGCATAATAAAAATTATAGTCAAATATTTGTTGGGAAAGTTGTAGAGAAGTGGTATTAAGCAAAAGCAAATGAACTTTTTTCAGTGTGTACAGCTTGTAATTATAATTTAGTAAGATATGCCAAAAACTGTGGCAAGGTGATTTAAATATGATTTTAATAACATACTACATAATAAAACTTTCAGTAAATCTTGCAGTATGTAAAATGTGACGTAACTGTTTAATATTCCAAAATTTGTGAGTGCAACTCACAGAACAGAGATACTGAATGACTGAAAAATGTAGACTTACATATACTAGGTCCAAGATTACAATAGCTCAGAGTTTTCCATTTTCTTTGAGTTACAAAGGTCTTGGAGTTAGTATTTATAAGTTTTGGGGATGGAAGTGGATCCTATGCAAATAAGAACTTAAAAAGAAACAAGTTATGTTCATCATTCATTGTTCTCCTGTATTTTTGGACTTTTTCAGTAATTCCAGGGCTTGACGTATGGGTCTTGAAATTACAAAAGCCAAACTGTGAATTGGATAAAATATATGCATTTACTTTTATTGAAACTATGCCAGAACTGTTGAGTAAAACTGCCTTCTTAAATGTTTAGACATTTACATTGTGTAAAGCTTATTTCTCCTTGAAATTCTACTTCAGGTCAAGATAATGCATTACATTATTTGGATTTCCTCCCCACAAAACTACATAATTGTGAAAACAAGAAAACTTACACTTATACTGAAAAAAGAGAAGATTGTTCCTGAGGTTCTTTTAAGCAGAAAAAGAAAGAGAGTTTAGATATTCCTTTTTTCAGAAATGTTCACAATTGGACTATATTGTGGATAAACCTTTTGGTGGAAGTTCCATTGCCTGTGAAACTGTAAAACCACTGTAGGGACTTACAAGTCAGAGGTAGATAAAAAGAGGTCCACGTCAACTTACTGAAAAACAATATACTAAAAATCATAATACTGAATGCAAAATGATGAAATTCCAAAATGCTGACATTTTTAAAATGTTGAACTCAAAACACCTATTCCCTATACGTGTATAGAGCTGGAATTGACCCCCCCCCCAAGACTTGCCAGATAAGCTTCTTGACAAAGTCCTTCTACATGCTGTCTCTCAGTTTAAACATATTTATTTTAAACTTTCTTTGTGCAGATTTTAGATGCTTGTATATGCTATTTTACAAACAACACATCATTTTATTTATTTTAAGTAAGTTGTTTTATTATTCAGTTTTAAATGCTTACCACTGGTGGTTTATTTGTTAGCTTAAGGGTACGTGTATTAAAATTGTGCAAACTCAGATGCTGCCTTTTGGCTTTGAAGGTTTTTTTTCTCTTAAACTATTACTACCAAACCAAAATTTGATGCTTGGCTTATTTTAAAAACAAACAGTAATTATGATTTTGGTGTGCTAGAGCATTCTTACTGGTGGTAATTGTAATTTTTGTTTGTTTTTAAACAAAGAAAGCAATGTTGGCACTGGAGAAACATAGTTACCCCCTCTCAGAAAGCATTTTGTATGTGAGTTTGGGGGATACTTCTGTGCAGAAATAATCCTGAATACATTTTCAGTTACTGTTAGCAAAAGGATAGAGGAAAGTAATATCCTGGTGCAAGTTAGCTGAAATACGTATGGCCTAAAGAATATAATTCATCTGTGCAGCTAGTTAATGAGAAGCTTGTTTGGATTTAGTAAATGTTGACTATTATGAAAGTAAACAATGCACATTTATAAAACATTCTTAAGACAAATTACTCTTCATATATTATTTATTAGTCAGTGGTGTGGAATGTGAGACTGTAGCCCTGACCATTGTATAAAATTGGTGTCATATAATTTGGTGGCATCATTTGGGGTATTGTAAGATCAAATTGTGTAGTCTGCAAACCTGTTGTATCACCAGAAAGTGCATGTTCAATTGCAGCCACAAGAAAACATGCAACAGCGTAGCTTGCATAATTGTTATTTTATCTTTTAGACATGGAAGCTAGGAATTGGGGGAAATGAACTATGTGTAGTCTGAAAAAAAAACGTCAGTGTCACATCTGACTATAGAATACAAACTAAATGAATTCCAACCTGTTATATAACTAAAGGTGAGATAAGAGTGACTTTGGGGGAAGCTAAGATTTAGTCAAACAAACCCAGATATGGCCAGTAAAAGCTGTACGAGCAGAACATACAGGACAACAGTTTAAGTCTATTCTGAATGAATTTAGGTTGTAGCTTGAATAAAAACAATGGAGCTGAAACTGTAAACAAGACACCACAAAGCAGCAAAGAGAATGAGCAGTGTGAAGCTGCAGAAAATGAAACTTGGTTACTTCTTGCCAGAGGCAGATGACTAGTAGGAGTGAAAAGCCAGTCCTGGGTGGTCAAGGTCAGCACTAAACTATTCCCTCGGTACAAGGTGGAAATGACTTTGAAAGTTCTATTCACTCATTTGAACATGTCTACAGTCAGCACCAAATTGACTAAGTGCATGTGTTTTAAATGTGTTTCTGAAGCTATTAGAGAAATGGTTACAGAACATAAACAATACAGTTTCAGTGATCCAATTACAAAACTAAGGACTTACTTTAATAAGTGCATGAATTTATGATAGGAGAGCAACCATTCAATACTTTGTCTAAATACATAAAAATTTGGCTAACGAATCAGGAGTTCAGCACTCCTGATAAAATGGGCAATAATTGGAACATCTACCTGGCTACCAAATCAAAAGTGCACAGAAGGGGTTTGTCTAGCATTACACGTGGGCATAAGGAAACCCACAATAGAAATTTAAACTTTTATAGCAGATTCAACAGACAAAAGGGAAATCACTGGTTCCAGTATGCATTGGGGTCTTTGGATTAGATGTTTCCCATGTCAGCAAGTGTGGCATGTGTGGTCCAAATGCCCAAAGAGACAGTGGTGTGGAACAAAAGCCATGTGAGGAAACCATTGGAGGCAGTACAACAGTGGTGGTGGGCCTACTTGAAACTGTACATCCTACAGATTACCAGGGTCTATATTACAAAATTGAATGTTTGGCTTGTCAAACAGCTAAACGTCGACGGCTAAACATCAAAACCTTAAAACTGCAAATGGCCAATACCGCAAATTTTTTCTTAGGGAAATTTTGCTTGGTCGTCAGAAACTTACACAAAACTTAAACTCTAATTAAGTGGGGGGCTTTGCCTCCCCACACTCCCCTTGCGGGGGGGGAGAGTGTGCCTCCCTACCCCCTAAGTAAATATACCAACTCTGAGATCGCTGTACATTTGGGAAAAGGGCAACTTCCTGGTAACGGCCAAGTGGCTGTTCATGGTTTTACGCTTTCCCTCTTTAGCTGTCAACATTTAGGTGTTCGACAAGCTAAGCATTCGCTCACCTAATATAGACTCAATTACCACAATGTTGTGTACCCTAAACTATCAGTGGGTAAAGAAAATATTACTATTAGGGATATTGCATCACGCATAACTATTGTGAAGCTTTTAATTGTTAGAAAAAATGCATTACTTACCAAGGTAATCCACTCCAGTTAGGACCATGAGAATGATACCTTTTCAGGTATCATTAGCATGGATTCACATAGACTGATAATGGAGGTAGGGAGACATGCAGGGGGCAATATGTAATACTAACTTAACATATATAGTAATAGGTAAAGACGTAAATGGCATAGGTACTTTCTATAAATTCAGTAATGCCCAGCCAAACATGGGGGCAATCTTGTGATAAAGGTACAGACAGAGACCCAGTAGGTCCCACACCTCCAGTAGAGGCTACTGAAAAGGCAATTTCATTAACGTGGTTAAATACTAGCAGCAAGCCTAAACATTACACACAGCTGTCAAAAGGTCAGATACATAAGAGGGAGAGAAGGTTGTTGTCAGTAAGTCTAAAACAAAGGCATAGTTTTCAAGATTACTTGGCATTCACTGGAAGGGGAAATGGTAGGATCACAAAAAGAAAGCTGAGAAAGGAACATACCTCAGATAACACCTCATCTATCTGAGTCGGGAAGCCAAAGAATCTAGCTGAGTGAGGTAGCCAAAATGGGAATACTAAAGGAGAGCTAGAAGGAAGAGAAATACAGAGCAGTTTCAGAAACTCAGCAGGTAGCACGCTCACCCTTATTGCTGGAAGATCAGAAAGTTGTGGGTTCTATTCCCATACCAGGTAGCTGGATTAATTTCTAATACTGACACTGTAGTGCAACATAAAAATTTGTTGCCCTTCTAATGAGTCCTGTCTGCTTAAGTTAGTGGTCACTCAGGCGGATGAAAAAGATTCCACAGCACTTATAGAAAAGAGTAGAGGAAGTTCCCTGATGCCCCAACTAAAATTTCTCCCTCATTAGTGTAAATAAAATCTCAGTTTTCCCTTGAAAAAATGGCTATTGGCCTAGAGGGGCTAGCATTATCAGCAAAGCATAAATCAGTATTAAAATAAATATAGCAATTACCAATCTCAAAGACCTATATATGGACATTTACTTTTCAGGCCATTTTTCACTGTAAAGCATGCAGAAAAAAGAGTATGCAATATTTTTAAGGTCAGATATCCAAAAGACATGAAAGGGTAATATAACGGGAGCACTGACAAAAGCTTGGCAAGATAGGAAAACAAATCAAATGCTGCTTTCATGCCATTTCCTAATATTAAGCAACTGTTTCAGAAGATGATCATGGATATTGTAGGGCTTCTTTGTATCCAAAGCACAATGCATAAGTGATATCTATCTATATATATATATATATATATATATATATATATATATATATATATATATATATATATATATATATATATATATATATATATATATATATATATATATATATATATATATATATATATATATATATATATATATATATATATATATATATATATATATATATATATATATATATATATATATATATATATATATATATATATATATATATATATATATATATATATATATATATATATATATATAGATATATATTTCCCCTTCATAACGTCATGGCCCAGTTTGTTGAGTTTAAAAATGTTGAGATGAAAATGTCTTAAGTGTAGAAGCACAAACTACTGGAACATTGTATTTCCTCTCCAGGTAAGGAACCACTTGGCCACCATGGTGAACTTTGTCCTTTCTCCGCTGTAGTGCAATCGCGGAGTTGGTATATTTAAGTAGGGGGGTGTGGGAGTCGAAGCCACCCAATTCAATGGGTGTACTTTGCTACCATTTGTGGGTTTTTTTTCATCAGTGACCAAGTGGTTAGTTTCCTGGAGAGGGAATATGATGTTCAGGTAGTTCATGCTTCTGCACTTATGATGTTTTGGTTGCAGCATTTTTCAGAGTCAATGAACTCGGACACGACATTTTGAAGGTAAACCATACACACACACACACACACACACACACACACACACACACACACACACACACACACACACACACACACATATATATATATATATATATATATATCTACACACACACATACACACACACACACACACACACACACACACACACACACACATACACACATACACACACACACACACACACACACACACACACACACACACATACACACACACACGCACATACACACACGTACATACGCACATACACACACACACACGCACATACACACACACATAAATATATATACACACACACACATATATATATATATATATATATATATATATATATATATATATATATATATAGGCCCCCTTCAAAACATCTAAAACCCATAACATCTAATTTCATAACATTGAGACCAGAACACCTAAAACCCAAAACATCTAAAACCCATAACATCAAATTTCATAAAGTGTAATTATATGTGGAGGGGATGTTATTTTCTTGTGACTGGTAGTGTTAGATGTAATGAAATTTGATGTTATGGGTTTTAGATGTTTTGGTTTCAATGTTATGAAATTAGATGTTATGGGTTTTAGATGTTTCAAAGGAGACCCATATATATATATATATATATATATATATATATATATATATATATATATATATATATATATATATATATATATATATATATATATATATATATATATATATATTTCCACTTTGAATCATTGAAAGCTAGAAACATCGAAATTCTGATCATCGAGACCAGAACATCGAATTTCAAACCATCGAAGATTCAAAAGGAATGTAAAAAAAAGAAAACAACCTCTGAAAACTA